>NC_057739.1:38706685-38724882 GCF_004010195.1 Chiloscyllium plagiosum | reverse complement strand
AGATGTTGTAAAACTTGAAAGGGTTCAGAAAAGATTTACAAGCATGTTGCCAAGGTTGGAGGATCTCAGCTACAGGGAGAGGCTGAACAGGCTGGGGCTGTTTTCCCTGGAGCGTCAGAGGCTGAGGGGTGATGTTATAAAGGTTTACAAAATTATGAGGGGCATGGATAGGATAAATAGGCAAAGTCTTTTCCCTGGGGTCGGGGAGTCCAGAACTGGAGGGCATAGGTTTAGGGTGAGAGGGGAAAGATATAAAAGAGACCTAAGGGGCAACCTTTTCACGCAGAGAGTGGTACGTGTATGGAATGAGCTGCCAGAGAATGTGGTGGAGACTGGTACAATTGCAACATTTAACAGGCATTTGGATGGGTATACGAATAGGAAGGGTTTGGAGGGATATGGACCGGGTGCTAACAGGTGGGACTAGATTGTGTTGCGATGGACGGATTGGACCAAAGGGTCTGTTTCCAAGCTGTACATCTCTATGACTCTAAGTAAAAGAAGAGCCTATAGTGTTAGGGGCAAGATACTGGCAGGGACAGAGGATTGGCTGACTGGCAAAAGGCAGAGAGTAAGGATAAAATAGTCTTTTTCAGGATGGCAGCTAGTGACTTCTTAAGCTCTGCAGGGGTTTGTGTTGGGACCACTATTCAATTTATATGGATGTAGGTTTGCTCGCTGAGCTGGAAGGTTAATTTCCAGACGTTTCGTCATCCTACTAGGTGACATCTTCAGTGGGACTCCGGATGAAGCACTGTACATGATTCCTGCTTTCTATTTATATGTTTTATAAATACATAACATATTTATATAACATATAAGTAGGAATCATGTACAGTGCTTCGCCTGAGGCCCACTGAAGATGTTACCTAGTAGGGTGACGAAACATCTGTAAATGAACCTGGCAGTTCAGCGAGCAAACCTACATCCAGAATCTCAACCTGAGCTACAAATCTTCTCAAAACTCGTTAATTCACATTATATTTTAATGATCTGGACAAAGGACCACAGGGCATTGTTGCTCGGTTGACACAAAGATAAATGGAAGGACAGGTAATGTTGAGGAAGCGGGGAGGCTGCAGAAGGACTTGGACCGGCTGGGAGAGTGGGTAAAGAAGTAACAGATGGAATTACGGTGTGGGAAAGTGAGAAGTTATGCACTTTGATAGGAAGAATGGAGGCGGAGACTATTTTCTAAACAGGGAAAGGCTTTGGAAAACTGAAGCACAAACGAGTGCAGCTTGCCCAAATTGATCTGTTCATAGCTATGCCTCATCCCTGGAACCACTCTGCTCAACCTCCTCAGGAGCCTCCATGGACTCTCACATCCTCTGGCTTAGATGCAGTAATTGGTTTCGGGTTAGAGCATTGACTGAAGACTATGTCCCCACTGCCTGAAGCCCTTTCCCAAGTCGACAGAGTCCCATGTTGGTCAGGACATCCTGGATAAGATTAGATAGATAAGATTACTTCCAGTATGGAAACAGGCAATTTGGCCCAACAAGTCCACACTTACCCTCCAAAGAGCAACCCACCCAGACCCACTTCCCTACCCTATCTTTACCCAACTAATGCACCTGACACTACGGGCAATTTAGCATGACCAATTCACCTAACCTACACATCTTTGAGGATATTTGGTTTCTGTGTGTGTTGGGGGGAGGGGGAGGGGGAGGAGTATGGTGGCTCAGTGGTTAACACTGCTGCATCATAGCACCAGGGACCCAGGTTCAATTCCACCCTCGGGCTACTGTCTGTTTGACATTTGCACATTCTCTCTGTGTCTGTGTGGGGTTCCTCCGGGTGCTCCGGTTTCCTCCCACAGTACAACAATAGGCAGGTTAGGTGGATTTGCCATGGTGAATTGCCCCATAGTATGCAGGGTAGGTGGATTAGCCGTGGGAAATGTGGGATTCAAGGGATGGGGCAGGGTCTGGGTGGGATGCTCTTTGGAGGGTCAGTGCAGACATGACGGACCAAATGGCCTCTTTCTGCACTGTAGGGACTCTATGACTGAGATGAGGAGAAATGCCTACACCCAGAGAGTGGTGAACTTGAGCGTGTCTCTACCATCAAGAGCAGTTGAGGCCAAAACATCGAGTGTTTTCAAGAAGGAGTTAGATATATTTCCTCGGACTGAAGAGATTAAAGGGCAAGGGGAGCAAGCAAGAAGAGGATTGGGTGATCAGCCACGATCATAGTAAATGGCGGAGCAGACTCAAAGGGCCGAATGGCCTCCTCCTGCTCCTATTTTCTGCATTCCTGCGTTTCTCAGCCAAGTACTGACCCTGCCACAGTGACCCACACTTCACTTTCCTCGCAGTGCCTCACAGCGTCCCAGCTGTAAAGCTGAGAGTTCGGATTCAAGGCAAAATGATTCCCTAACACTCACCAATGTTAATTTTTTTTTCTGAATAGCTTCACTTGTGGGAAAATTAAAAATCCAGAAGGACTTTGCACTGGAAAAGGAAAAAACAATGGAGCTTCAGAGAAAATGAGGCCAATTCTTCTTAAATGACAAATTATCTCTGGAAGTTAGTGAATGAAACATCTCCCCTTCAACCTTTTCGACTCTTGACAAAGCAGAAGGGTTCCTGCTCCTTCAGAATTCAGGCTGGAATCATTTATGTTCTGGCCGATGCTGGGACAGGGAGGACGTTGTTACAGATGGTATTGATTTCCCTTTGACGCTACTGAGACACTCAGGCAATCACCTTTTGTACATCCCAGTCCGTACTGAGTCCATTTAGCCTGGCCTTCCACAGAACCACTCACTGTCAAGGATTCCCTCTTATGTCTTTGCAGATAAAATGGCAGCTACTGGGAACGAAAACTTCTCCAGTACAACCAGGGTTGGACAATAAACGCTGGCCCAGCCAACAAGGCCCACATCCCATCAAGAAACAAAGAATATAAACCTCATTCGCTTAAAACGCGTTTTTGAGGAAGATGATGGTGAATGTACAGTAGGCAGGAAGTTGTTTCAATGACACTAATAAGGTGGGTACAACAACTTCTTGCATTTTTATAGCCCCTTTAATACATCCTCAGAGGAACCTTTTCTGAACCAGTTGTGGCACACCCAGCCACAGGAGGATGTATAACAACTAACAACAAGGGAATACAGTCCAAAATATCCGAAAGGATTTTGGTAAGAGGAACAAGCAAAGGTTAGAGGTAGAACTGCACAGGCTCGAGTCTATGGAGTTGAAGGCTAAGCTATGGATGGTGAAACAATTTAAACTGGGGTCAGGCAGGAGGTTGTCGGGGGAGCACAGTGATTTTTGGGATGCTGGGGGGTATTGGTACAGAGATAGGGAGTGGAAAGGCCACAAAGAGATCTGAAAACAAGGAAAGAATTTTGAAAATGTAAGTGTTTTAACTGATCTGTCTTTTCCAATCCCCACCATCCTTACCCTCCATGTTCTCATCTCCCCCCCCTTCCTCACTACCACACATCCTCGCTACCCCCCCCCATCCTTACCCATTACCTCCATCTTCACTCCCTCTCTCTATTCTCACACCTCCATCATCACCACCACACATCTTCAACCCTTATAGACATAGAGTTGAACAGCACAGAAACAAACTCTTTGGTCTGACTCATCCTTGCCGACCAGATATCATAAGAGGTAGGAGCAGAAATTAGGCCATTCAGCCCATCGAGTCTGTTCCGCCGTTCAATCTTGGCTGATATCCTAAATTAAACTAGTCCCATTTGCCAGCACTTGGCCCATATCTCTTTAAACCCTTCCTCTTCATATACACACCCAGATGCCTTTTAAACCTTGTGATGGTACCAGCCTCCATCACTTCCTCCGGCAGCTCATTCACCTTGTGTGTGAAAACGTTGCCCCTGAGGTCCCTTTTAAATCTTTCCCCTCTCACTTTAAACCCACACCCTCTAGTTTTGGACTCTCCTCCCCTTGCTCTTCACCCTATCCATGCTCTTTATCTCCATCCCCATTCCATTTCCCCGGTCTCACCCCTCCCCATCTCTTCCCCGGCCTCACTTCCTCCTGTCAATCGCACTCCTGCACCTACTGCCTTTCTTCAAGATACTGCCAGGAATTTTATAAACGCCAAAGAGGGCAAACATGTTTAACATTTCAGCCCACAGGTGCTCCTTCTGACAGTGTAGCACTCATTCAGTGATGCGTTAGTGAGTGTCTAGTTCCTTTTTATTCATTCACAGGATGAGGGCGTGCTAAGCCAGCATTTATTGCTTGTCCTTAATTGCCCAGGGGGCAGTTAAGAATCAACCACATTGCTCTGTAGACACATGTAGGCTCGGCCTGGTAAGGATGGCAGATTCCTTCCCTAAAGGACATAAGTGAACCAGATGGGATTCCCCCCCGCCCAGACAAACCCATTCATCATCAGGCACTTAATTCCAGATCTGAATTCCAATTACCACCTGCCGTGGCAGGAATTGAACCCAGGTCCTCAGCACATGAGTTGTGTCTCTGGATTGACAGCCCAGTGATAATACCACTAGGCCAGCACTTCCCCATCCTGTGCTGCTTGTTTTAAAGTCTCAGTAGAAATTAAAACCTGAACCTCGAGACTTGGAGATGAGAATGTTACCATCTGGAGCGAAACCTGTCCCAGCTTCCGCCAGACCTACTGAGTATTTCCAGCATTTTCTGTTTTAATTTCAAGCGTTAGTGGTGTTTTTGGTTTTGTTGACGTGTCGGATGAGCTGGAAACACAAACAGCGGGTGGTGGAACATGCCCGGGAATCAACAGGAAAACTAAATAGACTTTAAACCCAGCATGATTCTTTACCATAAATGGGGACACATCACACTGACAAATATGCTCTGAAAATATTACAGCAGATGCCATCTTTACAAGTGTTCCTCTATTTCTGCACTCCACATTTCAACTTGCATCTCTACAACTGAAGTAAAAGATGGAAATACATTCCCTCCCTCTCCTTGAGACTCATGGCATGTCTACCACAGGCACAGGCTGTTCTGCCCCACTAATCCATGCCACAGTTTAGGTTTCACACAAGCCTCTTCACAGCCTCTTCGTCTCATCCCTCGAAATGTCTGGAATTTGAACATGAACAATTCTTGAGTTGGCCTGTCTTTTCGCTTATAACTTTCAACCTTAGCAGTGAACTGAACTTTGAACGTTGGCCCTATACCCTGGCTTCTCAATCAAGTTAAAAACAAAACAGTCCTCTGTACTCCCTGCTGCTCATACTGTTGCCCGATGACAATGAGCAATGTGTTCACATTTGAGTGTGTACTGCTTGTGCAGCCACAGTGTCAAATCATTTACAAGGCATGCACATGAAGAGTATATGGAAATATCCGGAGTGAGATCGACACAAAGACAAGTTTAAATACTTTAAATCCTTTAAATACAAAAAGTGGGTTTTATTGAGATATGGCAAAGTGTAGGTGACATTGTCAAAACACAACGACCAAAAGCTGGAAGGATCGATGAAAAGGCACCTCTTACTTACCATTCAAGTTCATATTTTAAGATGATGTGGAGGTGCCCGAGTTGGTCTGGGATGGACACAACACCAGGTTATAGTCCAACAGGTTTATTCGAAATCCCAAGCTCTCAGAGTGACTTGTCACTTCACCTGACAAAGGGACAGCGCTCCGAAAGCTTGTGATTTCAAATAAACTTGTTAGACTATAACCTGGTGTCATGTGACTGTAACCTGGTGTCATGTGACTTCTGACCATATTTTAAGATCACTTGGGAGAAGTGAGGCCATCAATAGTTTTGTTTGACAAAAGTTAAATTTCTAATTTGCAGGAGTTGATAGAAAGCAGGCAGTGTGTCTTTTAGTGCAAACAAAATTAGATTTTAAATCCTTCTTCTGTTGCTGTGTCCCTTGAATTGATCAACATCCACTGGGCGGCTGGATGACCAATGTAAGTGAGTGTGAAATCAGAGAGGGATGCCGTGCTGCCCCACACCTAGTGGGTTTAAGATCAATGTGCACTGCAACCTCCAGCACTCCCTAGCTTCATCATTCCTGAACAGGCCAGTCAGTCAACTGCAATTCAACCACAAATCCATTACACCATCCATCACCAAGGCTCAATAGCTTCAGAAAATACCGACACTAAAATGCACTGCAGAAATTCACCAAAGATCCTTCGACAGCAAACCCACAACCACTTCCACCTAGAAGGGCAAGGGCTTGAGCTATAGGGAAAGGCTGAATAGGCTGGGGCTGTTTTCCCTGGTGTCCCGGAGGCTGAGGAGTGACCTTATAGAGGTTTATAAAATCATGAGGGGCATGGATAGGGTAAATAGACAAGGTCTTTTTCCTGGGGTGGGGGAGTCCAGAACTAGACTGGACTCCCCCACCCCAGATTTAGGGTGAGAGGGGAAAGATATAAAAGGGACCTAAGGGGCAAATGTTTCACGCAGAGGGTGGTGTGTGTATGGAATGAGCTGCCAGAGGAAGTGGTGGAAGCTGGTACTATTACAGCATTTAAAAGGCATCTGGATGGGTATATGAATAGGAAGGATTTGGAGGGATTTGGGCCAGGTGCTAGATGAGGTTGGGATATCGGGTCAGCATGGACAAGCTGGACCAAAGGGTCTGTATATGTGCTGTACATCTCTATGACTCTTTGAGATATGTGGGAACAACCACCCCCTGCAAGTTTCCTTCCAACCCACTCACCATTCCAACTTTGAATGATATCGTCATTCCTTCAGTGTTGCTGGGTCCTGGAATTCCCTCCCTAACGACATTGTGGGTCAACCTATAGCAAGTGGACTGGAGTACCTTCAGTCCACTTGTCCATGCCAATCCGATGTCCTAAATTAATCTAGTGCCATTTGCCAGTTCAAGCAGGCAGCTCACCAACACCTTCTCAAAGGCAACGTGGGATTGGCTATGAATGCTAGCCTAGCCAGCGATGCACATTTCCCCATGAGTAATTAAACAGAAAGTGAGGCTTGGGAGCAGTGTTGAACATCAATTAATTTTGACAGAACAAGGTGTATGCTAAAATACTGGTGCTTAATCTGCAACATTCCATCTACATACTTCTGAGGTTGAAAATGATCAATTTCCAAAATGTAAAATTATTTGAGGCTTATGTTCAATTTTCCAATTGGCCTTTCTGGCACCTACACAGAATCACACTGACAACATATCATTTAGAATCATGATGATGTAGAAAGAGGCCATTCATCCCATCATGCCTGTACTGGCCCTCTGAGCCATTCTGACTTAGTGCCATCCTCCTGTCTCTTCCCCATAATCCTGCACACAGTTACTACTTAAATAATCACCCAGTGTCTTTGCAAATGCCTCAAATCTACCTCCACCATACTTCCAGACAGTGCATTCCAGATGTAGCTACTCACTGTAGGAAATATTTTTTCCTTGACATCTCTACACATATAGTGGCACGCAATGAGAAGAATTCTGGAGGAACATGGCTAAGACCATAGCTGCCTGGAACTCAAATACGGGTGTAGACTTGGTGCACGATATCTGCTCAGCCAGGAGTTGGAATAATTGCCAAAGCAACCAGTTCCAGCTTCTATTTCCCTCAGAGGCCCAATATCAATCAATGTCAGTCTTGAATAAATTCGAGACCCCCTGGGATTGAGAATTCCAAACATTAATGACTCTCTGCATGAGCTGATTTCTCCTCACCTCAGTCTGAAATGATCAGCCCCTTATCCTGGGACTGTGCCCCGTGTTCAGGGGATAACGAATCTCACACTGTCTGTCCTGTCAGGCCCCTTTTAGAAAATAGCAGCAGGAGTAGGCCATTCAGCCCTTCGAGCATGCTGCCCCATTCAATTTGATCCTGGCTGATCATCCTTCTCATTAACCTGATCCTGCTATCTCCCCAAACCCTCAGATCCCTTTAGCCCTAAGAACAATATCCAACCCCTTCTTGAAAACCTTCAATATTTTCACCTTTACCACTTTCTGTCGCACGGAATTCCACAACTTCATCACTCTCTGGATGAAGGAATTTCTCCTCATCTCATTGCCAAATGGCTTCGCCTGTATCCTTAAACTATGACTCCTGTTTCTGAACTCCCGACTCCTCGGGAACATCTTTCCTGTGTTGTTCACCCTGTCTAGCCTTGTTACAGTTTTATAGGCTTCTGTTAGATTTCACTTCATTCTTTTAAACTGAAGTGAATATAATCCTAACTGATCCAGTCTGTCTCCAGAAGGCAGTCCTTCCAGTCAGGAATCAGTCTGGTAAACTTTCCTTGCACTCCCCGAGGAGCCAGAACATTCTTCCTGACCTCTCATTTTCCGAAACTCCTGGGAGCGCAGACCCAATTCACTCAGCCTCTGATTGCAGGTCAACTCCCCCATCCCAGCAACAAATCTCGTGAACAATGGATTTGCTCCACTGATCTCCAAGGTGAGTGAGCGTTGCTGGAATCTGATATTAGATTCCCTCAGACAATATGGAAACAGGCCCTTCGGCCCAACAAGTCCACACCAACTCTCTGAAAAGTAACCCACCCAGATCTATTCCCCTATATTTACCCCTGACTAATGCATCTAACACTATGGGGAATTTAGCATCGCCAATTCACCTGACCTGCACGTCTTTGGATTGTGGGAGGGAAGCGGAGCACCCAGGGAAAACCCACGCAGACATGGGGAGAATGTGCAAACTCCACACAGACAGTCGCCCAAGGCTGGAATCAAACTCAGGTCCCTGGCGCTATTAGGCAGCAGTGATAAAAACTGAGCCACCGTGCCGCCCTAAGAGCAATGTGAGGACTCATCAACTGTGTGACAAAGAGCACATTTATTTTTGATAACTTCAGATTTAGTGCAAGATATGACTCAGAACGATGCAGGCGTCTTACGAGAGAGCGTTAGAGAGAGTGAAACACTCCCCTAAAACAGGGAGCACCTGAAGCACTGTTTATGGACATACATAGGGACAAATATCTCATTACCTGGCAACCACACGACCTTGCAGCTGACAGCAGTGTGAGCCAGGCCCCCAAGTGAATGAGGGATGGATCAGCTGTTAGGCATGGAGAGCAGCTCAAGGCAGGCCCTGGCTCAGGGCCAGGAATACAGTGTTTCGACTCAATGAGAAGCAGCTCAGTGAAGCAGTCAGGCCTCTCCGGACTGGCCTGGAATTTCCACTCAGTATCTGCCCTGTGGGGGTGTGGGGGGGAATGTCTCCCAGACTGAAAGCCCTCCCGACTCAAAGCAGCACAGTGAGGCAGCTGGCCAACTAACCTGGTTACAAAGTCAACGAACAGATGTGGGCCGGAGAGATTCCTCTGCACTTCAAGCAGGACCAAGGGATCTTTGACATTCACCCCGATTTATGTCTAATGGGAAAGACAGCAGCTCTGACAATGGAGCACTTCCGCAGTTAGTCAACTTCAGCTGTTTGCCTACAGAGTGGTCTCTACAGTTGGATTAGAACTTGAGCTTGTTTGGCTCAATCTCAGACACACTGAATGGCTCAGCAGCACCTTCAACATCTCCCAAAAATGGCTTTCAGCCACTTGTGAGCTCTTTTTGAAATCTAGTCTCCGTTGTATTGTAGAGGAAGCCAATTTCCCCACAACAAGTGCCCACAAGAAGTACTGGGGCGAGTGACCAGGTGGTATGTTGATTGGTGTAAAGAGAGGGAAGCAATACTCTCAGACAGAGAGCCTTAGCCTCCAGTCCTGATCAAGGGGCTTTTCCTGAGGGGAACGTTCCATTAAAGCCACTGGTGACACTGGAAACATGGGGTCAGCAGATGAACTGGCGGGATAGCTGCAGAATTCACTGCCACAGAAGGCTGTGGAGGCCAGGTCATTGAGTGTATTTAAGACAGAGATAGATAGGGTCTCCATTGTCAAGGGGATCCAGTGTTATGGGGAGAAGGCAGGAGAATGGGGATTGAGAAACTTATCAGCCAGGATTGAATGGTGGAGCTGACTCGATGGGCTGAATGGCCTAATTTCTGCTCCTATGTCTTTAAGGTCTTATGGAATGATATAGGCAGCTACACCCTGTGGTAAATAAGTACATAGTGCTCAGTGAGAACTCTATTTTGTTCCTGAGTGCTCAAGGAGGGACTCGTGAACTATCTTGCCTCTTGTGTAAGCTTTGAGTGCCTACAGGCCATTGCCACTGGAAACCAGTGTGCCTGGCCGGGTCCCAGAACACTTCTGCATTAACCCAATCCTTATGGGCATCACCTGCTTTTCATGCTGTGAATAAAGCGAAGGCACTGTCAATGTGACTCTGCTATCAATGGCAGGAAGACTCTGTGTCTGGTGTCAAGGACACCCCCTTTAACATGGCCTTTTTATAATGCATTCCTGTGGCTTCCAAACACGTTAGATATTCCCTATCCTCATACTCCATAGCAGCTGAGCTACACAACTGACCCAGTGGTAACAACTTCACCTCTCAGGCAGGAGGTTGTAGGCTCATAGCCCCTGTCTAGAAAGGGGACGATGGAATCCAGGCTGACCCAGGGAGTGCTGCACTGCCATGGGGTGGGAGCTTGCAGATTACTGGGAGGTCATCATCTCTCATCTGACCAGAACTCCCGGTGTACTCTCCGGTCCACAAACACTCTTCACTCTTTCACAGAAAGCCAAATGTTTTTTGCTCTGAAGGACCTGGAGTTTCTGACCAGCTCAACTTGGTATCATCTGATCAACACTTCCTGCTTCCCCTTCGCCAGTTTTCGCAACCTTTCAAGTTGTGCCTTTCCCTGCACATGGCAATTCGAGATGAAATGGAATTTCCTCAACACAGAGCAAGTTACTTTTATTTTCTGTGCAGTGCCAATTACAAATTGCCAACAGTCATTAATGTGAATTCCCAGGACATGCTGACAGTGGGGTTTCCAGTCGGAGATTCAGGGTTTTCCTGGAAAGGATCTTTTCTTTTTTGTTTGGAGATAGGAGAAAGGAAAAATGTTCAGGTTAAGTGAAAACTGACCACATTCTGGTATGTGCTGAAATGTGGACTGGAATACAGAGGAGGCATACAACAAATATGGAGGCCATTCTGCCCCTTTGTTCCCTACTTTTCCTGCTGGCTCATTCTTCCGTTTTAAATGACATCCAGATTTGTTTTTGGAAAGCTTCTGTCAACTCATGGAAGTGCAGCGGGTAGTGCCCTCATCTCTGGGCCAGAAGCTCCAGGTTCAAGCCCCAAGCCAGGTTTTGTTGGTGATAAAGTGGCTTGTCAACCTGTAAATCTGTGCAGGAGAGATCGCTAATCAGTCAACCTGCAGAGGGCAGCACTTTGTTCAAAAGCATGTGCCAATCCATTGGGTGTCCCATGACCCAGCATGGAAACATGGACAGGAGAAAAGACAGTCAGACACCTGAATCCCCTTCCGCCATCCTTTCAAAGTTAAAAATCTCACAACACCAGGTTAGAGTCCAACAGGTTTATTTGGAAGCACTAGCTTTCGGAGCGCTGCTCCTGCAACTGCCTTCAAACACCTGATGAGGGAGCAGCGCTTCGAAAGCTAGTGCTTCCAAATAAACCTGTTGGACTCTAACCTGGTGTTGTGTGATTTTTAACTGTGTCCACCCCACTCCAACACCGGCTCCTCCACATCGTGGTTATCATCCTTTCAGCAGTGAACTGCAGATCACAACAACTGACTGTTTTTATTTAAAGTTATCATCTACCCTCAGGCTTCTTTGTCAATCAAACTGACAACCAATTCTTTGTAGATCTGTATCCTCTAGTGGCTGGCCCATCCACCAGCTCGTAGAAACACGGAAACACAGAAGGCAGGAGGAGGCCATTCGGCCCTTCAAACCTGCTCTGAAACTCAATACGATCAGGCTGATCATCCATCATAGTGTTGTGTTCCCACTTGCTCCCCACACCCTTTGACCCCTTTAGCTCTAAGAACAACTCCTTCTTGAAAATGTTCAATGTTTTGGCCTAGACCACATTATGTGAGAGAAAGTCGCTTAACCTTCTCTGCTCCATGCAGGACAACTTCAGCTGCAATCAAAAGTCTTGCTGGGCCATGGCACACCTATTGGATTGGCACATGCTTATGAACAGCTGCTGGGGTTTCCCATTGCCCTCTTCAGGTTGACCGATTAGCGATCTCTCCCGCACCGATTACCTACCATGGAGCATGTTGGAGAGATTTACCAAAACACTGTGCATGCCAGAAATGTGAAACAAATGCAGGCAATGCTGGTGAAACTCAGTACGTCTGGCAGCACATGTGGAAAAGAGATAGAGTTTATGTTTTAGGTGGAACAACCATGCCAAATCGCCTCATAGTGTCTGGGATATGCAGGTTGGAAGGATTAGCCATGGAAAACACGAGGTCGGAGGGAGAGGATGGGGGAGCTGGGTCTGGGTAGAATGCTCTTCGGAGGGTCAGCGCAAACCTGATGGGCTGAATGGCTTCCATTTGCACTGCAGGGATTCTCTGATTCTGCATCTGGAATCATTCTTCTTCAGAAATGCTATTAACAGAAAAGCCATTATTTTCTCTCCAGAGATGCTGTCAGACTTGCTGAGTTGCTCCAACAATTTCTGGGCTAGTCGTGGCTTTTCAAAGTGGGTCACTGTCTCCTCAGGTCTCGGGACGCAATGTTGCTTCACTCATAAATAGCAATGTGCGCGCATAGAATATATTTATGAATGAGGTGACGCCCTCTCAATGGAATCTATGACAATGTTTTATGAATGAAAGGTTATGACTGACACATGGGCTGGGAGAGCAGGCAAGCCTGAGGTGAAACAGTGCAGCTTTATCACCATCCCTCCCTTCCTGCTCAGGGGCAGCTCCAGAAAGCTGAGATTTTACAATGGCCTGCTGATCAACAGCAAGAACTAAAGGAGTCGAAAAGCTGATTTCACTGTCACTAATACCAGCCTCTTACACTAAATCATTCCCCTGACAAAAATCTGCTCAGCAATTTAATAACTACCAAAGTTCAGAAGCTGCCAGCCCGGGACTATCCCCAAGTTGTTTTGTACCACGTATCCCAACCCAAGCTGCTCAGAGATGTCATCTGCCACTGTTGGTGCAGGAGAGTCTTGAATCCAGACCTCCCGCTGCAAAGGAACGGACCCACCAACGTGCCACAAGATCCCTTAATACTTGGTCTGAACACTCTTTCCAAACTGATCCCAGGCTGCCTGCCTCGGCTGGCTGACCGATGCCTGTTCCCTGGGCTAAGCTTGGAGAAACACAGAAGGCCTACAGGCAAAGAGAAAAAAAAAGAGTTCACCTTAACGGCAGCTCTGAGCAAGAGCTACACTGGTCTCAAAACGCTAACTCTGCTTCTCTCTGCACAAAGTCCGAAATCACAACACATCAGGCTATAGTCCAACAGGTTTATTTGAAATACACCTGTTGGATTGTAACCTGGTTGCCGTCTGATTTCAGACTTTGCCCACCCCAGTCCAATGCCACATCAACCGTCTGCACAGATACAGTCAGACCTGCTGAGTTTCTCCAGCATTCTCTGTGTATGTTTCAGATCTCCAACATCCACAGAATCTTTTTGACCATAGTGTTTGGAGCAGGGTTGGCAACAAACTCTGACCTCGGGGTGGGGGTGGGGGGGTGGGAGTCACTGCAAAACAGCAGAATCACATGGCCACAGAGTCATACAGCACGCAAACAGACCAACCAGTCCATGCCTACCATAACCCCAAACTAAACTAGACCCACCTGCCTGCCCTTGGCCCATATCCCTCCAAACCTTTCCTATTTGTGAACTTATCCAAATATCTTTTAAACATTGTAACTGTAGCCACATTCCTCTCGAAATTTATTCCAGACATGAATAAAAACATTATTCCTCATGTCTTTTTCAAATCTTTCTTCTCTCACCTTAAACATATGCCCGCTAGTCTTGAAATCCCCCACCCTAGGGAAAACACACCCACCGTTCACCCTATCTATACCCCTCATGGTTTTATCAACCTCTATAAGATCACACCTCAACCTTCTACTCTCCAATGAAAGAAGTTCCATCCTCTCCTGATAACTCAAACAGCCCCCCCTCTTCTACCCCCCCCCCCCATTCCCAGCAACATCCTGGTAAATCGTTTGAGCCCTCTCCAATTGAATTATATCCTTTCTATAGCAGGGCAACCAGAGCTGCAGACAGTATTCCAGGGGGAGTCTCACCAACATCCTGTACAATCTCAACATGGTGTCCCAACTGCTGTTCTCAAAGGTTTGAGCAAAGAAGGCTAGTGTGCTAAACACCTTCGTAACCACACTGTCTAGCTATGATATTCTTCCCTGGTTTGGGGAAGCAGTGTGTGTGTGGCTGTAGTTTGATTCTGATTACAGTACTACAACAGCAGCATAGTGGGATGAGAGTGGCCTGAAACCATGGGGGCATCCCCACCCAGTGCCCACTCAGCATCTCCTGGTGTGTTGAGTGGTGGTAGGTGACACATTTGCTGTGTAGTCAGGACAGTAAGAGTTCAAGTCCCACGATTGACTGAGCACACAGGTATTTCTTCATCAAACTGTTCTACAATATTAGATTAGATTAGATTACTTAGATTACTTGCAGTGTGGAAACAGGCCCTTCGGCCCAACAAGTCCACACCCACCTGCCGAAGCGCAACCCACCCATACCCCTACATTTACCCCTTACCTAACACTACGGGCAATTTAGCATGGCCAATTCACCTGACCTGCACATGTTTGGACTGTGGGAGGAAACCGGAGCACCCGGAGGAAACCCACACAGACACGGGGAGAATGTGCAAACTCCACACAGTCAGTCACCTGAGGCAGGAACTAAACCTGGGTCTCTGGCGCTGTGAGACAGCAGTGCTAACCACTGTGCCACCGTGCCGCCCACGGTAATATTATGACACACCTCTTGACTGGGGGAGACTTGAAGTCATGTTTCCGGACAGGGATATCGCCACCGAACCACAACAGCCCTGTCAAACCCTTCATTAATACTTCAGCAGTGTTATTACATAGCCCTGGATCAGGTGGGATTTGAACAAACCTAATTTTTCCGATATCCCTGCTCAGAAACCAAAAGCCACTAGGGAACCACCCAGCTCTTTTGTTCATTAGATATTTTCCTCATCAATTTGGAGATGTGTCGGACACGCCTCCAGAGCAGGTGGGACTTGAACCCAGACCATCTGAGCCAAAGGTAGGGACGCTATCACTGTGCCACATTAGCTGACATAACCACTGGCCCAGTGAGGGACAGCTGTATTCCTGTCAGTGCTGCTTGGCTGTCTGGATAATTGTAACAGAAGTCTGTAGCACAATATGAGAAAGGATCAGGAGTTGTGCATTGTCCCTGAGCCAACATCTCCCTTTCTGCTCGGAACAGCTTGCTGTCTGTTCGTTTGTTGCTTTGGTATTTTGTTGCTCCCCCGAGTTATGACCACACAGGCCGACATAATAGATCACTTCAAAACAAATCCATTGTCCGTTCAATACTTTAAGACACAGGGCTCGAGGAAGGAAAGGGCAACAAACAACTTTCATTCGTATGGCATCTGCACCGCAGTAAAAGACCCCAAGACACTCCACACACCCCTGTCGGGTTTTAAGCTAACTCTTGAAGGAGGAGAAAGAGGCTTAAAAGAGGGAGGTCTACAGTTTGGTGGAGGGACTCTGACAAAGGTTCTAGCAGGAAAAAAGAGCCAGAAACAGAGGGGTGGGGTTGGGAGGGGGGAGATGTTCTCGTGATACCAGCTGTGGTGCCCCTTCCTCATTCTAGCCTGGGGGAGGGAGGGTAGGATTTTTAAAAGTTACTCCTTCTTCTTCAATACTCTCATTAATTTCAAACACCACACCCCCTCCCCAACCCCCCACCTTCCAATGTAACCCTGTTCCTACTGCAAATGGACGGTACGTGACTTCTTTATTCCCCTGGGTCTTGGTACAGATTGACTGCAGCACAGTCAGGTTATTATCGTTTAGTGACTGCTCTCCCAGTCACCAGTCCATGAAACATAGATGGAGCAGTAAATAAGCACTAACAATGCAGGAGACAATGCTCAAAACATTCTGCTCTGATAAGGCCAGGCTTGGGAGAGATGCCAAGAAGCTTTTCAGAGAGTGAGTGATGATCAGCTGACAGTCATTGCCAGTAAGACGAACTGCAAGGGGCCAGGATACTGACCTCATTGAAAAAGCAGCTCAATACTGTGTCAGGACTCCAGTAAAGGGCTGCTATTTGGGAAAGTGATACAACGCTGACAGACTGGCCTTCTTCAGCTAAAACACTTTGCATGATCTCAGCCCAGAGGGTAAACGGGAAATGCTCAAGAGCGTTTCTGCTTCTTCTGTCAACCTTGTAATCTGTCAAAGATGGCACCTCACAGGGTGTCAGCAACATCACACAACGAACTCCGCTGCTCAGTAAATCAGATATACACTTCACAGGGACTCACCCTGTGTCTGCTGTCCACCAACCACCAGCTGCACAAGGCAGCAGTGTGTTGGAATACGTGGCGAGAGTGAGGACAGCAGATGCCAGAGATCAGAGACAAGATCAGAGTGGTGCTGGAAAAGCACAGCAGGTCAGGCAGCATCCGAGGAGCAGGAAAAATCGACATTTCGGGCAGTAGCCCTTCATCAGGAATTTTGTGTTGGACTACTCGCCTGGATGGGTGCAGATCCAACGACAGTTCAGAAGCTCCCCACCAACCAGGACAAAGCAGCCCGCTTGACTGGTACCCCATCCACCACCTTCCACATTCACCTTCTCCACCAACAACACTCAGTACACACATTCTGTGAATATCTACAAGTTACAGAGCAGCAACTCACCAAGGCTCCTCTGACACCACCTTCCAAACCCATGACACTTCCATCTTAAAAGATAAGGGGCAGCAGACAGCCCTCACTAGTATGCTCCCCTCCTAGTCTCACACCTTCCTGACTTGGAAATATATCTCATTTGCTTCAGAGTCGCTGGGTCAAAATCCTGGAATTCCCTCCCTCACACCAATGTGGGTTGACCTACAGCATACAGTTCAAGAATAGAGCTCACCCCTACTTTCTCAAGGGGCAATTAGGGATGGGCAACAAATGTTGGCCCAACTAATGAGACCCACATCCTGTGAAGGAATAATAAAAGTCAAACCCAGTCAGTGACTGTTGGCAATAAACTCTCAATTGTTGGACAAAGGTATCAAGGAAGAGCTTTCCCTCTGAAGGCCCCCAGTATGCTCACAATATAATTTTTTGGAGGTAATCCAGGACATAGGAATGCCTTTATCCTGATAATAGATGTTCCATTCAGGAAAAAGCCAGTCTTTCTTTCCTTAGGCAATAGTGTAAGATCATGTGATATTCATACTGCCACAAATTTAGCTTCTCAACAATCAAGTCAGCTGATCTGACATAACCTGTTCTCAAATATTTCCCTGTCAAATTATTACCCAAAGTCTCTTATTCCTCATGTTTTATGGTAGACTACTCCTGTTCCTTTAGATTTTGCATAGGGTCATTTGTATAGGCTCCTACGCCAGGGAAGGGAATCATCTGAGCTTGATGTGGTGGAATGCAGTAGCCCTCAGCAGGGAGAAAGGTCTCAGGGCAAAGTAACATTCAAGGAGTAAGGCAGTTCCCTTCATCAACACTTTGCTGTGACCTCACCTCCCTGCTCCCACATGCAGCAAATCCACTCGCCACTGTGCTGCAAAGAACAGGGAGAGAGCCGGGTTTAATTCCCGGCTATTCCGAGACACCATCACAGCTTTGCAAATCACGTGATCACAGGGGGCAACACTTTCCCCTGGGATTGAGTTTCCAGTCTGCAGACTCATGAGCACGATTCAAGCTGACACTCTGGGGAACGTTGCGTTGTCAGGGGTGCTGTTTCTCAGATGTGATGTTAAAGCGTGTCTTCCCTCTCTGAAGGCTTGTGAGGAAGGGCAACGGGTAACAAAGCTGTTCCTTCTTCTCAAGGATACTGTGCCCTTGATTATTTTTCAGCGGGGTCACAAAACAGCCCAGGCTCCAAAATGGCTGAAGTGGTTCAGAAATGAAAGGGTTTGCTGAGAGGCTTTTTATTTGTACGTAAACAGATGAGTCTTCAGACTTCAGGCTTTCATGTTTTAGAAGTAGCCTGTATACTGAAAGGCTGAAAAATGTGTTGCTGGAAAAGCGCAGCAGGTCAGGCAGCATCCAAGGAGCAGGAGAATCGACGTTTCGGGCATAAGCCCTTCTTCAGGAATGAGGAAAGTGTGTCCAGCAGGC
>NC_057739.1:38702199-38706376 GCF_004010195.1 Chiloscyllium plagiosum | reverse complement strand
CAGCTCTGATCTCCAGCATCTGCAGACCTCACTTTCTCCTCTCCGGCCTATCACTCTCACCTTGGAGGAAGAGCGCCTATCGCATTCCCAACGCCCCTCCCCCAAGTCCCTCCTCCCTATCTTTTATCTTAGCCTGCTTGGCACACCCTCCTCATTCCTGAAGAAGGGCTTATGCCCGAAACATCGATTCTCCTGTTCCCTGGATGCTGCCTGACCTGCTGCGCTTTTCCAGCAACACATTTTCAGCTCTGATCTCCAGCATCTGCAGTCCTCACTTTCTCCCTGTATACTGAAAGGGGAGGGGTCAGTCGTGAAAGCTGAATTCCTGTCTTTCGTCAGTTTAGCAGTGATGTGTGTGAAGGAAGGCTACTGGGGTCAGTCCCGGTTGAGACTGGAACTTCTTTCTCCTTCTGCCCTTTGAACTTCGACCTGTAGGGCTCTGCTTCAGTTTTACTCTGTTTCAGGGGTTTGTTTACTGGGACTGTTGTGTACTTACAGAACAGCACAATTAGATCTACTTTGGATAGACTGAGTTCCATGGGTATTCTGTATTCTGCTCTTTGTGATTCACTTTGTAATTTTATGAATACGTTTTTTTGTCTGTTTTAAAACCTGGTAGTCAACCTAGCTAACTTACTCTGGATATTTCTCACTGTACACTTACCAAAACAAATTGCAAAGTTACAGTCTGGGCTGCCTGCTTAAGAATGTTTTGAGTGGTCCAGCCTAGTCCATTACAACGAGAATTCTCCCCAGGCCCCATAAGAGGTAGGACCACAAGGAGGCCAGTCCTGAAGAAGAGTTGCACTTGAAACGTTGACTTCTCCGCGTCCTAATGCTGCCTGGCTTGCTATGTACACCCAGCCTCCTGCCTATCTGCATTAGCCCATTAAGTCTGCTGTACCATTCAATAAGATTGTGGCTGATCTGATGATCCTCAACTCCACTTACCTGCCTTTTCCACCTAACCCTTGATGCCCTGACTGATAAAAAAAAATCCACCCATCTCAGCCTTGAATAAACATATGGGCCTCAATAGCCCTCTGCAGCAAAGAATTCCTCACAGTCACTACCGTCCGAGAAGAAATTCCTCATCATCTCTGTCTTACTTTGGAGATTAGATTCCCTACATTGTGGAAACAGGCCCTTCGGCCCAACAAGTCCACACCAACTCTCCGAAGAGTAACCCACCCATATTTTTCCCTACATTTACCCCTGACTAATGTACCTAACATCATGGGCAATTTAACTTGGCCAATTCACCTAACCTGCACATCTTTGGACTGTGGGAGGAAACCCACGCAGACACGGGGAGAATGTGCAAACTCCGCACAGTCGCTAGAGGCCGGAATCAAACCTGGGTCCCTGGTGCTGTGAGGCAGCAGTACTAATCCCTTAGCCACCAGGTTGATGACTACAATTGTTCCCAGTATTCCAGCTGTGATCTAACCAGCAGCTTGTATAGCAATAGTGAACAAAGGACAGCAGATCTGAAACTGCCAAAAACAGAAACTGCTGGAGAAACTCAGCAGGTCTGGCAGTATCTGTGAACAGAGAAAGCATCGTTAATATTTTGAGTCCAGTGGCCCTTCTACAGAACCAGGGTTGTATCCTTGTAGAGTGCTCTGGACAATTCTTAACCACTCCATTAGCATCATGAAAATAGTCAAGACAAAACCAAAACATGCTGGAGATCTGAAGTAAAAGCAGAAAGTGCTGACTGGTCTGGCAGCTTCTCTCTCTCTCTCAACGAAAACAATTTAATGTTTCGAGTACACTCTTGACTTTTCCTCAGCAGCTGGGCTCCAGGATGCTGCCAGATCCACTGAGGTATCCCAGCACTTCCCACATTGATTATAAACACCAACAGTTTATCTGTTCATTAGCACGTCACTTTCAATGCAGCCACACTGACTGGAAACTAGCTACACGGTTTCCTTTAATTCCACAGCAATCACACTTCAGAAGTGTTTAATTGGTTGGAAATTGGCCTTGGGGCATCTGAGCCCATGTAATGCTCTGTGTAAGCCCAAGGCCTAACAGGGAAGGCAGATGAGCTCATGGCATGGTTAGGAAGATGGGACTGGGATATCATAGCAATTACAGAAACATGGCTCAGGGATGGACAGGACTGGCAGCTTAATGTTTTGCCCGAAACGACAATTTCGCTGCTCATTGGATGCTTCCTGATCTGCTGTGCTTTTCCAGCATCACTGATCCAGAATCTGGCAGCTTAATGTTCCAAGATACAAATGCTACAGGAAGGATAGAAAGGGAGGCAAGAGAGGAGGGGGAGTGGCGTTTTTGATAAGAGATAGCATTACTGCCGTAGTTAAGGAGAATATTCCTGGGAATACATCCAGGCAAGTTATTTGGGTGGAATTGAGAAATCAGAAAGGGATGATCACCTTTTTGGGATTGTATTACAGGAAGCTGAGAAACAAATGTGTAAGGAGATCTCTGTAAGAATAATAGGGTGGTTATGGTAGGGGATTTTAATGTTTTCAAACATAGACTGGGACTGCCATAGTGTTAAGGGTTTAGATGGAGAGGAGTATGTGAAGTGTCCGTGAAGAGTTTCTGATTCAGTATGTGGATGTACCTACTGGAATAGTAGGTAAAACTTGACCTACTCTTGGAAAATAAGGCAAGGGAGGTGACTGAGGTGTCAGTGGGGGAGTACTTCGGGGACAGCGACCATAATTCTATTAGAATTAAAACAGTGATGGAAAAGTATAGACTGGATTGAAAAGTTGTTCTAATCTGAGGAAGGCTAATTTTGGTGGTATTAGGCAAGAATTTTCATTCTTGGGAGCAGATGTTTGCAGGTGAGGGGACAGCTGGAAAATGGGAAGCCTTCAGAAATGAGATAATGAGAATCCAGAGAAAGTATATTCCTGTCAGGTTGAAAGGGAAGGCTGATAGGTATAGAGAATGCTGAATGATTAAAGAAATTGAGGTGTGGTTAAGAAAAAGAAGGAAGCATATGTCAGGTATAGACAGGATAGATCGAGTGAATCCTTAGAAGAGTATAAAGGCAGTAGGAGTATACTTGAGAGGGAAATCAGGAGGGCAAAAAGGGGACATGAGATAGCTTTGGCAAACAGAGTTAAGGAGAATCCAAAGGGTTTTTACAAATACATTAAGGACAAAGGAGTAACTAGGGAGAGAATAGGGCCCCTTAAAAGATCAGCAAGGCAGCCTTTGTGTGGAACCGCAGGAGATGGGGGAGATACTAAACGAGTATTTTGCATCAGTGTTTACAGTAGAGAAGGACATGAAATATACAGAATGTGGGGAAATAGATGGTGACATCTTGAAAAATGTCCACAATACAGAGGATGTCTTGAAATGCATAAAAGTAGATAAATCCCAGGATCTGATCAGGTGTACCCTAGAACTCTGTGGGAAGCTAGGGAAGTGATTGCTGGGCCCCTTGCTGAGATGTTTGTACCATTCATAGTCAAAGGTGAGGTGCCACAAGACTGGAAGTTGGCTAATGTGGTGCCACAGTTTAAGAAGGATGGTAAGGGAAACCAGGGAACTATAGACCAGTGAGCCTGACGTTGGAGGGAATCCTGAGGGACAGGATGTACATGTATTTGGAAAGGCAAGGACTGATTAGGGATAGTCAACATGGCTTTGTGTGGGGGAAATCATTTCTCACAAACTTGATTGATGAAGTAACAAAGAGGACTGATGAGGTCAGAGTGGTAGATGTGATCTATATGGAGGAGAAAGTGAGGACTGCAGATGCTGGAGATCAGAGCTGAAAATGTGTTGCTGGAAAAGCGCAGCAGGTTAGGCAGCATCCAAAGAACAGGAGAATCGACGTTTCGGGCATAAGCCCTTCTTCAGGAATCAGTGATCTATATGGACTCCAGTAAGGTGTTCAACAAGGTTCCCCATGGGAGACTGATGAGCAAGGTTAGATCTCATGGAATACAGGGAGAACTAGCCAAGTAGATAACAGAGCTGGCTCAAAGGTAGAAGACAGAGGTTGGTGGTGGAGGGTTGTTTTTCAGTCTGGAAGCCTGTGACCAGTGGAGTGCCACAAGGATCAGTGCTGAGTCCACTGCTTTTCATTATTTATATAAATGATTTGGATGTGAGCATAAGAGGTATAGTTAGTATGTTTGCAGTGACACCAAAATTGGAGGTGTAGTGGACAGTGAAG
>NC_057739.1:38627241-38701445 GCF_004010195.1 Chiloscyllium plagiosum | reverse complement strand
GAAGTGGCAGATGGAGTTTAATTCAGATAAATGCGAGGTGCTGCATTTTGGGAAAGCAAATCTTAGCAGGACTTATACATTTAATGGTAAGGTCCTAGGGAGTGTTGCTGAACAAAGAGACCTTGGAGTGCAGGTTCATAGCTCCTTGAAAGTGGAGTCGCAGGTAGATAGGATAGTGAAGAAGGCGTTTGGTATGCTTTCTTTTATTGGTCAGAGTATTGAGTACAGGAGTTGGGATGTCAGGTTGCGGCTTTACAGGACGTTGGTTCGGCCACTGTTGGAATATTGTGTGCAATTCTGGTCTCCTTTTTATCAGAAGGATGTTGTGAAACTTGAAAGGGTTCAGAAAGGAGTTACAAGGATGTTGCCAGTGTTGGAGGATTTGAGCTATAGGGAGACGCTGAATAGGCTGGGGCTGTTTTCCCTGGAGCATCGGAGGCTGAGGGGTGATGTTATAAAGGTTTATAAAATCATAAGGGGCATGGATAGGATAAACAGACAAGGTCTTTTTCCTGGGGTGGGGGAGTCCAGAACTAGAGGGCATAGGTTTAGGGTGAGAGGGGAAAGATATAAAAGGGACCTAAGGGGCAACATTTTCACGCAGAGAGTGGTGCGTGTATGGAATGACCTGCTAGTGGAAGTGGCGGAGACTGGTACAATTTAAAAAGGCATCTGGATAGGTAAATGAATAAGAAAGGTTCAGAGGGATATAGACTAAGGGCTGGCTAATGGGGCTCAATTAGGTTACGATATCTGGTCGGCATGGATAAATTGGACTAAAAGGTCTGTTTCCATGCTGTACATCTCTACAACCCAAAACTCTATCCCTGCTTTCTTTCTCCACGCATGCTGTCAGCTGAGTTTCTCCTGGATTTTCCTTTTTGCTTTCAGATTTGCTGCTGCAGTTCATGGTTTGATATTGTGTCAGAGTTCATACAATCCCAGTAAGAAGCCCACTGAGTCTGCATTAACCGTCCGAAGAGCGTCACACTCAAACCCACCCCATCCTTGTAACCCCGCACCACTCACCCACATCCCTGGACGCTACAGAGCAATTTCCCACGGCCAATCCATCTAGCCTGCACATCTTTGAACTGTGGGAGGAAACCCATGCAGACACGGGGAGAATGTGCAAACTCCACACAGACAGTTGCCCGAGACTGGAATCGAACCCAGGTAACTAGTGCAGTGAGGCAGCAGTGCTGAGCACTGAACCGCCGTGTCAATGTTGTACAGCCGGTGGAACCATACCCCAGCAGGATTTTACATAGAACACAGAATATAGAAAAGTATAGCACAGAACAGGCCCTTTGACCCACAATGTTGTGCCGAGGCTTATTCCTAATCCAAAATAAAACAACCTAACCTACGCACCCCTCAACTCACTGCTATCCATGCGTATGCCCAGCAGTCGCTTAAATGTCCCGAATGACTCTGCTTCCACCACCACCGCTGGCAACGCATTCCATGCATTCACAACCTTCTGCATAAAGAACATACCTCTGATGTTTCCTCTATACCTACCTCCTAAAACTTTAAAACTATGACCCCTCGTACCAGTCAATCCTGTCCTGGGGGAAAGTCTCTGGCTGTTGACTCTATCCATGCCTCTCATTACCTTGTACACCTCGATCAGGTCTCCTCTTTTCCTCCTTTTCTCCAGAGAGAAAAGCCCGAGCTTAGTCAACCTTTCTTCATAAGGCAAGCCCTCCAGTCCAGGCAGCATCCTGGTCAACCTTCTTTGCACCCTCATCAAAGCCTCCGCATCCCTCCTATAATAGGGCGACCAGAACTGGATACAATTTGTAGAGCTGCAGCAAAACTTCACAGCTCTTAAACTCGATCCCCCCGTTAATGAAAGCTAAAGCACCATATACTTTCTTAACAACCCGATCCATTGGGGTTGAAACTTTGAGAGATCTATGAACTTGAACACCAAGATCCCTCTGTTCCTCCACACTGCCAAGAATCCTGTCTTTAATCCTATATTCAGCATTCGAGTTCGACCATCCAAAATGCATCACTTTGCATTTATCCAGGTTGAACTCCATCTGCCATTTCTCAGCCCACCTCTGCATCCTGTCTATGTCGCGCTGCAGCAGCCCTCGATACTATCGACGACACCTCCAACTTTTGCGTCATCGGCAAATTTACTAGCCCACTCCTCAACCAAGACATTTATAAAAACCACAAAGAGGCCCAAGTACAGAGCCCTGCAGGACACCACTCACTACAGACCTCCAGACAGAATAGAGTTTCCATTTACAACCACTCTCTGACTTCTGTCAGCCAGCCAATTCTGAATCCAGATAGCCAAATCTCCCTGTATCCCATACCTCCTGACTTTATTAATGAGCCTACCATGGGGAACCTTATCAAATGCTTGCTGAAGTACATGTGCACCACATCCACTGCTCATCACCTCCTCAAATAACTCAATAAGATTAAACCTGCCCCTCACAATGTCATGCTGACTGTAATAAATCCTAATTCATCAGAATTCTTTCCAGAACCATGCTGACCACAGACGTAAGACTGACTGGTCTATAATTGCCAGGTATTTCCCCATTACCCTTCTCGAAAAGAGGAACAACATTCCCCTCTCTCCAATCCTCTGGTACGACTCCTGTGGAGAGTGAGGAAGCAAAGATCTTCGCCAGCGGCTTAGCAACTCCTTTCTCACTTCCCTGAGCAACCTAGAATAAATCTGGTCAGGCCCTGGGGACTTAATAATCTTAATGTTTGCCAAAGTTTCCAGCAATCTTGATCTGTCAAGCCTGTATTCCAGCTTCTCAAAGTTCTCATTCACAACAAAGTCCCTTTCCTTAATGAAAACCGAAGCAAAAAACTCATTTACGGCTTCCCCTATTTGCTCAGTTAGCACAAGTTCCCTACGCTAAGCCTGACTGGCCCTACCTTCTCCCTGGTCATTCTCTTATTCCTCACATATGAGTAAAATGCCTTTGGGTTCTCCCTAATCCTTCCCGCCAAGCCTTTTTCGTGTCCCCTCCTGGCTCTCCTCAGTCCATTTTTGAGCTCCTTTCCAGTAAGTCTGTAATCCTCTAAAGCTGGGCTAGATCCTTGCTTCCTCCACCTTAAATAAGCTGCCTTCCTCTTTTTGACAAACTATTGAGTTTGATGCATAAATTTGTTCCTCTGAGATAGGCAAGAATGGATAAGATTAGGAGCCTTGATGATGAGTCTAACTATTGAGTCCCCTACCACTAGTCTAACTATTTTCCCCCCTTCCCTTCTGAGCACAGTGCCAGAGACCTGACAACTATGGCTTTCCCCTGGTAGGCTGTCCCCACCAGCAGTATCCAAAATGGTATACTTATTGCTGAGGGGAACAGCCACAGGGGATCCCTGCTCTGTTTCCTCGGTTTCCTTTCCTCCTCCTGACTGTAACCCAGCTGTCCTTATCCTGTGTCTGGGGAGTGACCATCTCCCTGTACATCCTCTCAATTACCCCCTCAGCCTCCCGAATGATCTGCGGTTCATCCAGCTCCAGTTCCCTAACTCGGTTTTCGAGGAGCTGGAGTTGGGTGCACTTCCCACAGATGTAGTCGGCAGAGAAATGTGAAGTGTCTCTCACCTGCCACATTCTGCAGGAGGAACATGCAACTGCCCTATCAGCCATTACCCGCTACTCTGAAAGCCCACACAGAACTAAACAAAAGGAAGAGAAGAAATAAAGAGAAAACCTGAAAACTTACCGAGTTTACAGACTCTTAGTAAGGTTAGAGTAGTGGGTGTGTGGGAAGCCCTATGGTGTAGGGTCTCGGGTTTAGATCTCACCCACTTAAAACCTCCCAGCAGCCTTCACTTCTCTCCGCCCTCTCTCCTCTCTGCTCTGTTCAAAATGGAGGCCCGACTCCTGAGCTAAGTCCCTTTTTAAGTGGGAAAAATTTACCTACCTGGCAAACCTCGCATCTCTCCACCCTGTTCATAATGAAAGGCAAAATGAAGCAACTGGAGGACGTTTTGGGGGTGGGAGCAGCAATTATTTGTTCGGTGTTTTTGCAGTGAGTGCACCCTGTCTACACTGCATCCACTCCCAGGGAAGCACTTTTATTCTGAACAAACTGGGGAGAAACCCCTTGCTATTTCCTCCTCGCGGGCAGCCCTTGGTAAAACTGCACTGCCCGTGGCAACTCTGAATTGCTTATCACCATTAAGAGGTGAGGCAGCAGCTTGGCACATTGTGTGGAAATCACTCATTAACAGCGAGGGGCTCATTTTAGGGGCATTCATACCTTGCAGGCAAAATCACTGCCTGGCAACACGGGAATTACAGCTGCAATATTATTTCGATGGCACTTTCAGAGGCACTCGGCCAGCAATCATTCTTTAAAAAAATGAAACCCAACCACTCCCAACATCCTGGGGATTACCACTGACCCAAAACAGAACTGGACTTGCCAGACAAACATAGTGGCGACAAGAATGTATTACAGGCTAGGAATCCCACAGCAAATAACTAGCCTCCTGACTCCCCAAAGTCTGTCCACCATCTACCAGGCACAAGTCGGGGGGTGTGATGGAATACTGCCTGGATGGGTGCAGCTCCAAAGACACTTGATAAGCTTGACACCCATCCAGAGCAAAGCTGCCAACTTAATTGGCACAGTATCCACTCCATCCACTGCCAATGCTTAGTAATCATAGAATCCCTACAGTGAGGAAGCAGGCCCTTTGGCCCATCCTGTCCACACCAACCCTCCAAAGGGCATCCCACCCAGACCCTATCCCTTACCCTATCCGTGTAACCCAGCATTTCCCATGGCTAATCCACCTAACCTACACATCCCTAGATACTATGGCCAATCCACCTAACCTACACACCCCTGGATACTATGGCTAATCCACCTAACCTACACACCCCTGGATACTATGGCTAATCCACCTAACCTACACACCCCTGGATACTATGGCCAATCCACCTAACCTACACACCCCTGGATACTATGGCTAATCCACCTAACCTACACACCCCTGGATACTATGGCTAATCCACCTAACCTACACATCCCTGGATACTATGGCCAATCCACCGAACCTACACATCTTTGGACTGTGGGAGGAAATGCACTCAGTTGGAGAATGTGCAAGCTCAATACAGACAATTGTCTGAGGGTGGAATCGAAGTAGAGTCCCTGACACAGTGAGGCAGCAGTGCTAACCACTGAGCCACTGTGCCTCACCATCATCACCATCACCGTGTTCTACCATCTACAAGACTCACCGATGTCTGTTCAACAGCAATTTTCAAGCCTATCTTGGCTTGGAACTATAAGTACCGTTCCTTCACTGTTACTGTATCTAAATCCTAGAACTCCTTCTTTAAACTGTATTACAAATGTGCCAATCCCACGGAAAGAAAGGCCTAAGCAGGTAGGCCTAAGGAGTATTAAAAAGAGGAAAGAGGAACAGAGTCATGGAGAGTTCTACAACAACAACTTATATTTATGTAGCTTCTTTAATGCAACAAAACATCCTACAGGCCTTCACAGGAGCAATGTTAAAACAAGATATAACACACAAAGTCAGATAATTAAGATGCCTGAAAGTTTGATCAAAGGTGTAGGCATTAAGGAGTATTTAAAAGCAGGAAACCAAGGTAGAGGGGTGTCGGGAAGTGACTTGAGAGTCCAGCAACTGAAGTCACAGACACCAATAAAACTGGGGATGCACACAATGCCAGAATTATGGAAATTCCAGCAGATCTCTCAGAGGTTTCCAGAGATAGATGGGAGCAAGGCCATGGAGGGATCGCAAAATAAAGACGAGACTTTTAAACTAAAAAGTTGCTTGACCCGGAGTTAATGTAGGCGAGTGAAAACACGGCTGACTGGGAATCAGGACTTGGCGTTAAGTTAAGACATGAAGAGCAGAGCTTTGGATGATCTCCAGTTCAGGGAGGGAACTGCAGAGCTTAGGGTTTTAGGCGGATGAAGGTACGGCCACTAATGACAAAGAATTCATAAAATTCTGTTTTTCATTAGGAGGCTCTGGGTTGTTTTCTCAATCCATCGTTTCTTGGCATCACAATCTGTAATTCCATCTGGTTATATTCACCACTGGAGTTTTTGGGCGATTCATGCCGTCCAACTCCACTTTAATTATTTGGGAGTTTTGAACCACCATTTTAAGAATTACATTCTATAATTTTGACTATCTACTATAAATATATGTTTCTAAAGGCTCCAGAATAGAAAAAAAACAGGCATTCAAAAGTCTTTTATTGTTGTGTGTGGGCTCTGCTTTCAATTAGTGGCCATTTAGTATCTGGCAAACTCACATGTCTTTACAAAATGTGCTAAGTTGTTCCCAGCCCAACCATTTTGCTTAAGTCACTGGTGCATAAACAATGTAGCATAAGGACAAGGCAATCTAATTGATTGACACCCCATCCACAACCTTCAACAGTCTCTCCCTCCCCCATCAATCCTAAACAGCAGCAGAGAACCATCTACAAGATGCACTGCAATAACTCACCAAGTCTCCTCTTCTAGCCAAACACTGAATCACCCATGGAGGTGAGGACAGGGCACTGCGACTAATCAGGTAGCCCTGGTGGAGAGGGTAGGGCACTGGGACTAATGAGAAAGCTCTGGTGGAGAGGGTAGGGCACTGGGACTAATGAGAAAGCTTTGGTGGAGAGGGTAGGGCACTGGGACTAATGAGAAAGCTCTGGTGGAGAGGGTAGGGCACTGGGACTAATGAGAAAGCTCTGGTTGAGAGGGTAGGGCACTGGGACTAATGAGAAAGCTCTGGTGGAGAGGGTAGGGCACTGGGACTGATCAGAGCGCTCTGAAGGAGAGGGTAGGCCACTGGGACTAATGAGAAAGCTCTGGTGGAGAGGGTAGACCACTGGGACTAATGAGAAAGCTCTGGTGGAGAGGGTAGGACACTAGGACTAATCTGAAAATCCTGGAGGAGAGGATAGGGCACTGGGACTAATGAGGAAGTTCTGGTAGAGAGGGTAGGGCACTAGGACTAATCAGAAAGTTCTGGTGGAGAGGGTAGGGCACTGGGACTAATCAGAGCGCTCTGAAGAAGAGGGTATGGCACTGGGACTAATCAGGTGGTCCTGGTGGAGAGGGTAGGACACGGGGACTAATCACATAGCCAGGGTGGAGATGGTAGGGCACTGGGACTAATCAGAAAGCCCTGGAGAGGGTAGGGCACTGGGACTAATCAGAAAGCCCTGGAGAGGGTAGGGCACTGGGACTAATCACATAGCCAGGGTGGAGAGGGTAGGGCACGGGGACTAATCAGAAAGCCCTGGAGAGGGTAGGGCACTGGGACTAATCAGAAAGCCCTGGAGAGGGTAGGGCACTGGGACTAATCACATAGCCAGGGTGGAGAGGGTAGGGCACGGGGACTAATCACATAGCCAGGGTGGAGAGGGTAGGGCACTGGGACTAATCAGAACGTTCTGGTGGAGAGGGTAGGGCACTGGGAATAATCAGATATTCTTGGAAAAGAGCATTGTAGGTGCTGTAGCATCAAGCCTGTTACGATGTGACGGCTCACCAACTGTGCCATAGCCTGAAGTCCCAGTGTCTGTTGTGGTCTAACCCAGACAAGCACCACGTCAGAGAGCTGAACACAGAATCCATGCTGACATTTCAGAGCTGTACCGTGTGAGTGCCGCCCTGTTGGAGGCACTGCCTTTTAAAATGAGATATTACATTGAGGCCCATTCTGTCCTCTCCGGGGGATAGGGAAAATCCCACTGCACTATTCTGAAGAGCAGAAGCGTTCTCCTGACAAATAGCTGGAACAGATGGGCAGTAATCTCATTGCTATTTCTGGGAGTTTACTGTGCATGAATTGATCACTGTTTCCTATAGTAGAGCAGTGGGGACACGTCAGAAATACTTAATTGGCTGTGAAGTCCCTATGTGACAGCATTTAAAAGCCATCTGGATGTGTATATGAATAGGAAGGGTTTAGAGGGATATGGGTCCAAGTGCTGGCAAATCGGACTAGATTAGGTTAGGATATCCTGTCAGCATGAATGAGTTGGACTGAAGGGTCTGTTTCTGTGCTGTACATCTCTATGACTAAATATTAGTTGGATACTTACAATATTAACAAGATCAACTGCTTCAGGGCTGCATTGGAACCATGACCTCACAGGAGCCATCTCCATGTGAGTTTACGTCATCTGATGTCAATGAGCAGCAAGCAGTTACCAGAAGACCATCAGATCTCGGAGAGGCCATCAAATCTTCTCCGCTACTGAATAAGATCATGGTTGATCTGATAATCTTCAACCCCACTTTCCTGCCCATAATCCTTGATTTCCTTCCTGGTTAAAAATCTGATTCTCTCAGTCTTGAATATACTTAATGACCCAACCTTAACAGTCCTCTGCAGTAAAGAATTCTACAGATTGATACCCTTAGAGAGATGAAATTCCTCCTCATCTTTGTCTTAAACAGATGACCCCTTACTCTGAGGTGATGTCCTCTGGTCCTAGAAAAACCTTTATCTACCCTGTTACGTCCCCTAAGAATCTTGTACCTTTCAACATGGTCGCCTCACATTCTTTCAAACTCCAATGATAAACCTAGTGAACTCTCTCTGGACTGCCTCCAACACTGGCTTATCTTTCCTTAGATAAAGGGCTCAACACTGTTCACAGTATTCCAACATGTGGTCTGACTTGCAAAGTGTTAATTAGTTTCAGTTAGGAAAGCAAATAGTAGGTTGGCTTTCACTAAAAGTGGATTTGGGTCGGGTAAGGAAGTCTTATTGCAGTTTGACAGGGTCTTGAAGGACCACACCTAGAGCACTGTGTGGAGTTTTGGGCCACAAAGGGAGTGCAGCAAAGGTTCACCTGAGATTGTTGTATGAGGAGAGATTGAATTGGGTGGGTCTGTATTCACTGGGGTTTGGAGGAATGAGAGGGAATCTTACTGAAACACATCAGACTCTGACAGAGTTGGACAGACTGAATGCAGGCCTGATGTTCCTTTGGAGAGGGGTCCAGAACAGGGGGGTCTCAGACTACACAGCAGGTCATTTCGGACTGAGATGAGGAGAAATTTCTTCACTCAGGGGTTAATAAATGTTTCGACTATTTATTGCAGAAGATAGGAACCAAAGCCAACAAATACATTTGCAAAAGAAATATATAGATTTCTGAAGCTAAAAGTGTCAAGGGGTAATGGAAACATGTGGGATTATGGTCATAAAGAGTGGTGGAATTGGCTTGATGGGCCAAATGCTGAAAATGTGTTGCTGGAAAAGCGCAGCAGGTCAGGCAGCATCCAGGGAACAGGAGAATCGACGTTTCTGGCACAAGCCCTTCTTCAGGAATGAGGAAAGTGTGTCCAGCAGGCTAAGATAAAAGATAGGGAGGAGGGACTTGGGGGAGGGGCGTTGGAAATGCGATAGGTGGAAGGAGGTCAAGGTGAGGGTGATAGGCCGGAGTGGGGGGTGGTGAGGTCAGGAAGAAGATTGCAGGTTAGGAAGGCGGTGCTGAGTTCGAGGGACCTGCTGCGCTTTTCCAGCAACACATTTTCAGCTCTAATCTCCAGCATCTGCAGTCCTCACTTTCTCCTCCTTGATGGGCCAAATAGCCTACTTATCTTATTTTCCATGCTTTGTTTCCTGCACTCTAACAATTTGTGTGATCACTATTAACCCTTTATACTACACAGTCTATCCTGGTCCCACAGATGAGTTCAACACATGGTTCAATCAACGAATGCCTATTCACTGGACCATGGTCTGATTCTGGGAGTAGATCACCAATCGGGGGATGGTTGATTTGAGTGTTGATCATCTCAAATCCCAAACGATCCTGCTCACCTCCTCACCACTCTGAGCAGGATTGGCCCTAATTGGTCTAAGCTCAGGATCAGGAGATGCTGGTTTCTCGTTGCTATGTGGGTAAACTGTTTAAGAAAGCAAGAGGCCACAAGAACATGATTGAGCAGCTGTTTGGCACAGAGTTTCCACGGCCATGAACTGCGGAGTGCCTGGGCTGCGTTCTCTCACTGGTTCACACATACTATTACCCTTCATTGCAAAGGTGAAGGTACATGCCAGACCATAGGGTTACTCTCCTGTTACTGAGAGAAACGACTGGTGGTGGTTTAACCTGAGGGTCATCACACCACAGATGAGGGGGAGAGGTTGAGATGGAAGGGTTCTGAATGGTAACTTCAGGAACTGAGCCCGCGCTGTTGGCGATACTTTATACTAGAGAGCAACCACCCAGCCAACTGAGCTAACCAACTCCCGTGACTGCCTCCCATTAAATGATGACACTTCTGTCAACCTTTCCATCACACCCTGGCTCAGTGACACTGTACGCTCCTGCTTGCTCCCGGATCTTGCCCAGAGGCCATGATCTCTCCCGCAGCCTTGCCCTTTTACTTCCTTCTCACCCATTCCTGGGATATGGGCTCTGCTGGCAATACATGCATTAATTACTCACCCCCCAGTGAACCGAATGGCTTGCCTGACTATCTCAGAAAGTGTTTAAGGGTCAGCTACCTTGGTGCAGGTCTCAGGGCAGTAGACCTCTTCCCTCATGGACGATAGGAACCAGATGAGTTTTATGACAACCCAAAGGTTTCGTGACTGACATTAACTTTTCGTTCCACATTTATTTTTATAAACCAGCTCCCAGTGGGGTTTGAACCCAGCTCTCTAAGCTTATATCCTCACATCCTGACACTTGTGAACTTTCTGACAATCATTCCCTTTCACTGAGGCCTTCCCGTTCGCAATGTCTCTCCTCATCTCTGACTCCAGCCAGCAATGGCTATGCCCTCACGCATTCTGCTGACAAAAACATCCAAAACCTTCATCGACAAATGAACAATACGTTTCGCAATCCAGTCCGCAGTTCCTATTGTTCCACTTTCCATATATACTGTATTGCTGGCATTGCAAACAGAGATCCAATGTATAATCAATGGCTTGTCAGCCATAAAGTCTCACAAATACTGGGCAAGCGGTGACCCTCTGGCAGTCAGAAGAATTATATCAGCTCTCCCAATGGTAACGAAGATTGTTACCCCTTCCCTGTGTTGTCATCTGCAATCAGCAGGCAAGACATATCCAGAATGGGTTAGCATTCTCAAAGTTCTAGTCTTCCATGAAGTCTGATTTACTGTGTGTTGGAGAATTTACCCAGAGAGAATGAGAATTCAGAACTCACTACTGCATACCGGTCAGGGGTGACTTACATGAATGCATTTAAGGATACTTCAGATAGCACAGGCTTAAGGTAATTTGCAAAAGAAGCATCAGACAAGAAGGGTCTTGTGATGCAGCGTTAGCATCCCTAGCTCTAGGCCAGAAGGCTCCATGTTTAAGTCTCAACCTCCTGAGGTGGCGTGGTGGCCCAGTGGTTAGCACCGCTGCCTCACGACACCAGGGAACTCGGATTCAATTCCACCCTGTGTGCACATTCCCTCCACTCCAGTGTCTGTCTGGGTTTCCTCTTGGTGCTCCAGTTTCCTCCCAAGATCCAAAGATGTGCATATTAGGGTGAGTTGGCCATTGGAAATTGCCCATCGTGTTCAGGGAGGTGTAGGTTAGGTGGGTTAGCCAAGGGAAATGCTGGGCTAATGGGATAGGGTCTGGATGGGATGCTCTTCAGAGGGTCGGTGTAAACCTGATAGGCCGAATGGCCTCTTTCCACACTGCAGGCATTCTATGGTAATCCAAAGGTGTGATATTAGATCCCTGGATAGATTGATTAGGAAAAATATCATGTGATATTCTCAGGCAATTTCTGAGGGTAATTAAGACCACCCCTCCCAATCACACATTGCCATTGGACTGGAGTTACGTATACGCTAAATAACACATTTCCCTCCCCTGAAGGCATGAGTGAGCCAGATGGATATTTTTAGAAGGAATTAGTAGGCTTGCTCTTAATTCCAAATACTTCATTCAACTCAAATTTTATACCTGTCCTGATAAGATTCAAACCCATGTACCCTAGTCTGGCTTTAACTAGATTATTAATCCAGTGACATTACTACGAGACCATCACTTCCATTCACTTGTAAGCTCAGTACGTCCACTAATAAGGATTGTGAGCAATGCTGGCAAGACTGATAATAGTTCTTGCAATGTTTATTAAGAGAAAGACATTAGGAATATGTCACCACTCCCTCCAGCAGTGTGTGTAAAGTGTCCTTTGTGCACAGTGAATTTATAGCAATGCAAGATTATTCCATCTGACTGCTCCTGAGGCAAGAATTTCCATTTTACAGTTTTTATCTTTCCTGGATTTTCACTCTTCTTTTGCAACATGTGCTGAATTAAATTAAGGAGAGGAATTGCTTCACAAAATTTCCCGCTCAGGACCAGGCCCTTGGACTGAATGTCAGTGTCTGTGAACCATTTCAACAGCCTGTCAGCCTTTCGCACTTTCATCCCAATCAATATAACCTTTCTCGCTTGCGCAGGTGCCCTGACGTTTCCTTAAATGCATCTCCGAAGGATTTGTGGCCTTTGATTGGAGTGTATGCTGACAGGCTATTCAACCCTAGGGTGCTTCATCGGGAAGCCAACCTGAGTCTCAGCCAGAGTCTGACACATTGGTGTGAGAGTGCTGAAGGGTAATGGAGGCAGTCACTGTCTCCCCCATCCCAACTCTCCCTGGGCGAGAGCAACTAACTTGGCAGAGCAAATTGGTCTGCACTGTTCAGCTCCTCATCGTTAATGGTCTGTGCCCAAAAATCATGCTGAGCTGCCTCAGCCCATCCCCTCAGCTCCCAACAATTCAAATGTGACGGTTTTCAAAATGCTCCTTCACACGGAATCTAAACCAATTCAAAAGGTAGTCATCTAAAGAAAGTCTTGTATTTGTTGACATGATTCCTGAGCATCACTGGCTAGGGTCACAATTCTTGCCCGTATCTAATTCTGCTCAAGGATGTGGATGCTGAGCGGTCTTGAATAGAATCGAATCCCTATATTGTGGAAACAGGCCATTCACCTCCAAAGAGCATCCCATTCAGACCCATCCTCACAACCCTGCACTTGCCATAGCTAACACACCTATCCTAGACATCCCTGAACACTATGGGTTATTCAGCATTGCCAATCCACCTAATCTGCACATCTTTGGACTGTGGGTAGAAACCCATGCAGACACAGGGAGGATGTGCAAATGCCACACAGTTGCCTGAGGCTGGAATCGAACCCAGGTCCCCTGTGCTGTGAGGTAGCAATGCTAACTGCTGAGCCACCGTGCCTTCTCAAACCACTACAGTCCACGAGCTGTAAATGCACCCAGTGCAGTTAGGGAGGAGCTCCAGGACGTGGGTCCAGAGACAGAATGAGATATTGGTTTAAATCAGGATCACATGCAGTTCAGGGAGAGGGCAGGGCTCACATTTGGGGGCAGTTTCCCACATGCCTCTTGTCCTGCTTGATGGTAAACCAGGGTTCAATCCCCGCCTCAGGCAACTGACTATGTGGAGTTTGCACATTCTCCCTGTGTCTGCGTTGGTTTCCTCCGGGTGCTCCGGTTTCCTCCCACATTCCAAACATGTGCAGGTCAGGTGAATTGGCCATGCTAAATTGCCTGTAGTGTTAGGTGAAGAGGTAAATGTAGAGGAATGGGTCTGGGTGGGTTGCTCTTCGGCGGGTCGGTGTGGACTTGTTGGGTTGAAGGGCCTGTTTCCACACTGTAAGTAATCTAAAGGCTGTGAGCTTGAAAGGTACCAAGGAGGACAGACAAGTGTCTCATTTTCCATATACGCTGCCATCACTGGTATAACACCACTGACAATGTAAAGGCATCCCAAAGTGCTTTACTGTCAATGAATTGCAGTTCCTGTTGTTATTCCAGGCAATCTGCACACATCCCATGCACAGGGATCATTTGTTTTCACCGTGTTGTTTGTACAATAAAATCTTAGCCATGACACCACTATAATAAACACCATCACTGTCTCAATGAAGGGGCCATCAGCATTCATCTTCCACTGCAGAAAATAGACAGGGGCTTGGTCTAACAACTTGACTTATCTGAAACACCGTACACATCCCTCCCTATAGGGCAGCACTCAGTCAGTTCAACACTGCCTAAGCATGCAGTTCTAACCTCAGGGCTGGGACTTGAACTCATAAAACTTCAGACCACAGCTCACTGAACCAGGCCATACCCACCTTGCTGAGGCTGATAAATACACTTCTAACTCTCTACAGCCTGCCTTCCGTTTACCAGTGTACACATATCACATGCCACTGATCAAATCCCACAATTGCTCTGATGTATGCACAAGACACGGAGGAGAAGCAGCAAACGATTCGATTTCATCCCACTGGGAAGGAAGGTTGGAATGTGACCTCCTGGAAAAAGCTGGTTTGGCTTTCTGACTCTGTGCCCATCTCGCTCCTCAGGACAAACCGTGTCAATAATGTTTGTGCTGCTCAAACCGAGCAAAGAGGCGACCGAGACCAGGGGTGATATCCGACTCGTGCATCTCTGTCCCATCAAGGCAGATGCAGTTGGGCAGAAACAGCTTTCTCAAAGAAATTGCTTGGATTTTGAAACTTTGTTGTCTACAGGCCAGGAACATTAAGCAGGATCATTCTATTGCAAAACAGGAAAACCATAATATGCACTAATGAGGTTTAGAGGGATATGGGCCAAATGTAAGCAAGTTTAGTTTGGGAAAATTGGTCAGCATGGACGAGTTGGACCGAACGGTCTGTTTCTGTGCTGTATGACTCTATGAATATATGACTCTATGAATATATGGAACATATTATAAATCTACGAATACAAGAACAAACTCAGGCTTTTGTCAGAGACTTATGAAAATAAATAGACTCTGCATAGGTTAAAATACCAATTCTGAAGCCAACTAGCAGTGGTCAGTGGTTTGAACTGACTAAAGGAAAAAATGGATTGTCAACAGTACAAATCTAGACATCCGGTCACACAGCTGACTGCGTGCCTCACTAACAAACAGATCTCCAAACCTGAACAGAGTCGAGAGAAGACTTGGTACTTGTCCCCATCCCTAATCCAGTTCCAACAACTTACCTCTCACAATTGTTACAGTGTAGCATGTGACCATTTTGTCTGTGCTGGCTATCCAAATGAGTATTTTATTTAATGCCATTCTCCTGTCATTTTCCATGTAAACTTTGCAGGTTTCCTTTTCAAATAACCATCCTATTCCCTTCTAAATGCCTCCACCACACTGTCAGACAGCGTGCTTCAAACTTTAGCAGTTCACTACATGGAAACGGGTTCTCCCATATCTCCTTTGTTTCTTTTGCCAATTACTTTAAATCTCCAACAGTGTTGCCTATCAGTCCTGTACTCTGGCCTGCTCTGGGCAGCATTGTGAAAACAATGTAAGGGAGCAGGGACAGTCAGGGTTTACACCCAGGCAAGCCTCATTTGCCCTCATGGAGGGGTCTGTTAACATACTAAGTCGGGATGTGCATTTGTAGAAAGGTAATTTCAGAGATTGTAAAGAGTGAAAGATGTAAGCTGAAATAACTCCACACAGGCCAGTATCCTGTCACCCTCTATTTCCACAGTGACTCTGGTATTGCCGCTTCAGAGTTAGCTATCAGAGGGTCAGTACCTCTGACATTCCACCATCCCCCCCAACCACTTTTTATTTTCTTTTTTTCCCCTGTTAATTTTTTAAAAATCTTTTTTTAAATCACACACTTTTTTTTCCCCTTTTTTTCCCTCTTTCTTCCCAGCACCCATGGTGTGTGTGTGTGTGTGCGCAGGTGTGAGACACAGTGAGAGACACAAAGTGCACGAATCTTTATTCAATTTCCACCACCAGGAAGCCCAACCACTTTTTATCTGTCGACAAAAAGCTCCAATCATGGAGCTCAGATTTTGTGATGTCCAACTGCTGACCTCGTTACAACCACTACACTCCCTGTATCATTAAAGTTCCTGGAAAGTACCTTTGGATGTTGGAGTTCCTTGATAGCAGTACCAAGGAGGCGGAGATACAGTGATAATGGCACTGGGATAATAATCTCAAGCCCTCGGGTAAAACTCTAGGGGCATGAGTTTGAATCCAGGTGGATTTAGTACACCTGAGTGACCATGTGATTGCTCTTCACTGTCATTAAAAGCCCAAACGTCTTCACTAATATCCTTTACAGGACGAAATCTGCTGTCCTTCCCCTGTCTGGACTACATGTGACTCCAAACCCACAGCAACCCTTAAGTGCCTTCCAAAATGAAAACTCAAAAGAAGTACGTGTTGAAAATCAGAAACAAAAGCAGGTCTGAAAGCGTCTGTGGATAGGTATCAGAATTAACGTTTCGGGTCCAGTGACCCTTATTCAGAATGCCTTAGAGAGCCAATAGCACACAAGACTAACGGCAGATGGGCAAAATGTGCTTTCCTTTGTATGTGATGTGGGCATCACAGGCTAACAAAGAAAATAAGTTATTTCCATAGCACCTTCTATTTGGGTTCACTGCAATAATGTAGGAAAGGTAGCTGATAATTTAGCTACGAGACACAATCAGAAGTGTGATAATGAACAGACAGTATGTTTTTGTTTAACGTGATGTTGATAGACAGATATGAAATGGCCGTGACCCTTGGGACAATCATCTGCTTGTCTTTGAAACAGTGTCATCGGATTTTCCACATCTACCAGAAAGGACAAGAGGGCCCTCGACTTAACCTACAATCTGAACCCCGTGCCTCGGTTCCACGTTATAGCAGACAACAGGCTGGAACCGGCCAGGAAAATTCCATCATCACTGCACAAATTCCCTCTTTTCATGGAGGAAGCAGCAGGACTATGTCATCATGCCCATTTATGGGATAATGGCAGGATTCCCCATGAAGTGTGTATTATTTCAATCACAGGGGGAGGCTGAGCTTTAGATGTGATGAACCGCTCCCCCCCCCCCCCCCCCAAGTCAGTTCCATTGCTACGAAATTATTGTGTGAGGCAGCAGAACCCAACCCCCACCTGGGGAGGGGATGGCAATTCTGTAACACGCTGTTCCAAAGGGGTGTTTTTCTCTGTCTCTCTCCTAATCTAATCAGACGCTGCCACAGAACACAGACTTCCACACAGTAACTCCCCTGCTCTGAAAGCTTACAATTTCAAATAAACCTGATGGACTATAGCCTGGTGATTTAAGTGAGGAAGGGGAGGCACAGAGGGGGAGAGGTGTAGGGAGGGTACTCCAATGCGTAGGGCCGTGGCAAATCAGGACACACCCACCAATGGTGGCGGCGACGATTTTCCCATTGGCTGTCCCATTGATCATTGCCCAAGTGGTCATCCTGCAGCCACTGAGGCCCAACGCCCTGGAGAATGGCCAGGGTGAACACCTACAAGGAACACACAAGCCCAGGAACACGAGCTGTCAGTGCTGGGGGCAGGATTAATAAAAGCCTGATGCCAACACCCTCATGCACGCACTTTCAAATCAGAGATTTTACTAGACAAAGGGAAAAAAAACAGCAGCGAGAAACCTGGCTGACGTTTTCTCCCCAGTTCATATACTGGGAGGAAAATTAAAACAACCCTTGCTGACATTTTGGCTGATGAACAGGGAGAAGCCTCATTACCCCTCCCCCATGATGGGCCGGCAAATATTCATTCCTCAACCAATGCTACAGGACCTGGCCATTTAGCTCACTGCTATTTGTGGGATCGTCCTGTGCACAAATTGGATACCACATTTCCTGTGCGTGAACAGTGAGTACGCTTCAGACAGTATTGATATTACCTTCTTCTTGGCACTGACTCTCACATCTCCTTCCTTTAATCCACTCGAAATCCACCCCACCCCCACCTCAACAGCAGCTGCCACCTTCAGTCCAACCCTCTAGGACTTTCTCTGGCCCCCTCTAATGTTCTCCAGTTCTTCTGGAGGAAGCACCAAGATCTTTACAAGTTAGAAGGTTGGAGAGAGGTTAAAATAATTTGGAGAAGGAGACTAATGTGCCCTGTGCAAATGCAGTTCCCTGATCAACTGGCTAGCACAGGTCAGAGGGTGGTATCAGACTGGCTAGCACAGGTCAGGGGGTGGTATCAGACTTCACGTCCACAAGTTTTTTAATTCACTTGATGAACCTGTTCAAACCAGCCCTGCTGAAAACTCTCAGTGACCGTGCCCTTTTCAGAAAATAAATTTATTTAGAAAAGGGAGAGATGAGTGCTTAGAGCAGATGGTAACTGACTGCCATCCTAGACCTTCCAGGGGGTCAGTTAGCTCAGTGAGTTGGATGGCTGGTTCATGATGCTAATGGTAAGGCCTCAGTTCCTACACTGGGCTGAAGTCCCCATGAACGTCCAAGAGTGTGCCTGTGACACTGAACACAAAGCACTCACTGATCTTACATTACTGCTGGGTGTAAAGGCCAGTATTGCCCTCTCCATTACCACTGTAGGCTGAAAGTGGCAGCCATCTACCCAAAACAATGGAGTGCATTTCTTGTGTTTTTGCCTGTGACATCTAGATCCCAAGAACAATCTGTTCTGAAAATCCAAGTGCATGTGTTTTAATGTGAAACAAGAGGGCCAGTAATTTTACTGCTCTTCACACACTCCATTAACGATGACCTTTGACACAGTCCATGTTACTTGTGGCTTCAACATAAATTCACAAGACACCATATCCACCCTTCCACTCTCTAGAGTGCCATAACCCCTGATAATACTGATGTTATTTATGATAAAGTTCACAAGAGCAGCACTTTCTAGGCTGTGAACTCTACATTCCTTAGCCCTTATGCATCCCTGGTCTATCTCACCCCATCAGTGAAGGCCATGCCTTGAGCTGCCTGGCCTCTAAATGCTGTAAGTTGATCCCCAAGGCTCTCTCCCCTCTTGTAAGACTCTCCTTAAAACATAACCCCTTGGCCAAGCTTTTGGCCACCTGTTTTAATATCTCCTTATTTGTCAAAATGACAAATTCAGTTTCATAACTACTCCTCAGAAGCACTTTTTCGGATGGTTTACTATGGTGTAGGTACTATATAAATGCAAGTTGTCTCGTCTTGCTGCCACACTTAATGAGCGATACAATTCGGTATAATGCTGATCAAATCGATGAAAGAAAAGAAAGCAGAAACACCACAAACTAAAAGAAGTACTCCACTGACTGAGACTGCTAGCAGTGCAGTTATATTTCTGAATCCGTAGAGTCATAGAGATGTACAGCATGGAAACAGACCCTTCGGTCCAACCCGTCCATGCTGACCAGATATCCCAACCCAATCTAGTCCCACCTACTAGCACCTGGCCCATATCCCTCCAAACCCTTCCTATTCATATACCCATCCAAATGCCTCTTAAATGTTGCAATTATACCAGCCTCCACCACTTCCTTTGGCAGCTCATTCCATACACGTACCACCCTCTGTGTGAAAAAGTTGCTCCGTAGGTCCCTTTTAATCTTTCCCCTCTCAAACACTACCTTTGAACTCCTATACTCAATGTACTGACCAATAAAGGCAAGTGTGCTGAACGCCTCCTTCACTATCCTATCTACCTGTGACTCCACTTTTAAAGAACTACGAGCCTACACTCCAAGGTCTCTTTGTTCAGCAACCCTCCCCAGGACCTTACCATTAAGTTTACAAGGCCTGCTCTGATTTGCCCAACCAAAACGTAGCACCTCACATTTATTTATGTTTAAACTCCATCTGCCACTCCCCGGCCCATAAGCTCATCTGATCAAGATCCCGTTGTACTCTGAAGTAACCTTTCTCGATGTCCACTACACCTCCAATTTTGGCGTCATTTGCAAACTTACTAACTGTACCTCCTAGTTCACATCCAAATCATTTATGTAAATGACAAAAAGCAGTGGACCCAGCACCGATCCCTGGAGCACACCACTGGTCACAGGCCTCCAGTCTGAAAAGCATCCCACCTGGATGAACAATGTAGCAGTTCAAATTCCAGCAGGAACTGAAACAACTTAATCAAAGAAAGCCACATGGAAAACTAAGTATTACTTAAGGTGACCATTAAGTTAGTAAATTATCACAAAAACCCATCTGGTTCACTAATGCCCTTTAGGGAAGGAAGTCTGCTATCCCTACCTGGTCTGGCCTATATGCAATTTCAGATCCATACTATAGATTTTGATGTTCAAGAGAACACAAAACATTAGAATGCAACTACAGCAAGCATTTGGTAAATATCATGTATGCCTTCAGTACAAAGAGATTGGAATACAAGAATACAGAAGTCTTGTTACAATCCGACACAGTCTTGCTGAGACAACACCAGGAATACTGTTTGCAATTTAGGTCTCCATATTTAAGGAGGGAAATACTTGGTACTGTAGACATTACAGTGATAATGAGATCCTACATCCATTGGCTGGGGCATCAAAAACAGGGGTCGGATTTGCAGATGGAGGAGTTGAAGGTTCAGGACTGAGGAGAAATTTCTTCCCTCAAAGAAGAATACAGAATCTTTACAGCAGAAGAGTGTAGATATGATCACTGAATATATTTAAACTAGAGAGATGCTTGGTATCTCGGGGAAGCGAGGGATATGAGAGGTGAATGGCCAAGTGTAGTTGAAAGGCTGATGATCATGATCATATTGAACGGTGGAGCAGACTTGTCAGGCCACATGGTCCACTCTTGTCTCTATGCTCCCCTGCGGTTGATTCCTTATTGTCCTTTGAGATGCCTTAGCAAGCCCTCAGTTAAAGGGCAATTAGGGCTGGTCTTGGGCACATCCCCTGACCAATATCCCACCACTTGGTTGAATTTAGCGTCTCCACCACACATAGTCACGTGAGCACTCTGTCCAACAGCATTGCCTCAATCTACATGGCAGACTGGCCCAGAGTTCCTTTCTTATTTCCTTCTTCAGCTCCCCCTCCCTTTAAACTAATTGTTTTTGTTCTTTTTAGTTTATCGAGCTCGGCAGTCTGTGAATGCTTTTGCAGCTTTATAACACTTTGGTTAGGCTACCACTTACAGTATTCTGTTCAATTCTGGTTGCCACATTACAGGAAGGGTGTGGAGGCTTTGGAGAGGGTTTACCAGGATGTTGCCTGGATTAGAGGGGATGAGATGTAAGGAGAGGCTGGACAGACCCCAATTGTTTTCTCTGGAGGGTTGGTGGCTGAGGGGAGACCTGATAGAAGTTTATAAATTTATGAGAGGCACAGATAGGCTTGATGGTCAGAATCTTTCTCCCGCAGAGTGGAAATGTCTAACATTATTGGCATGCATTTCAGGTAAGAGAGGTAAAGTTCAAAGGAGATATGAGGGGCAAATGTTTTTACACAGAGTGGTAGGAGTCTGGAACACACTACCAGGGGGTAGTGGTGGAGGCAGATACGATAGGAGCATTTAAGATGCTTTTTGATAAACACATGAATAAGCAACGAATGGAGGGCCATGGCCTAAGGGCAGGCAGAAGGGATTAGTTTAACTTCGCATCACGTTCGGTACACATAGTGGGCCAAAGGGCCTGTTCCTGTACTGTACCGTTCTACGCTCTATGAATGCTCCCCATTGGTACAGCCTGTTCGATCTCCTATCTCACTCTATTCCAGCCCCTCTGTTCTCTTCGGTCCACCCGCCCTCCCACTATCCAACTTTTGCCCCCTCATTGGACAATAAATCACTCGTCAACCATTGTCTCTTCAGGACAGAAGAGCAAGAAAGATTGGAAGTGCCGAGAGCCAGTTTCAGTATTACCACGATCACGGCGCAGTCATAATAGCCTTTAATGTATTTAGACTGGAAAATGAAAACCACCCACATTCAAATCTGTTGTCATTGAAAAGTCCCCATCATAAACGAGAACAGCCGAGTCAGCCAGATATTGCACAAAGCTAATGCTGCTCTTTCGGTCTGATGAAAGAGTGTTTTCTACAGACATTCTGTTTTACGGTCTCAATTCTGTGCTGGGTCTTATGAACTTTAACACATGTTCAATAACACACAACCCACAGTCGACACGGTGTGTTAATGATCTCCTTCCTCTCCCAGACAAAGGCAGGTGCAAGTTTTGAATTGTGCCTTGTGCTGTCCCACTGAGTTCGAACTGGAAATCCAGCTCAGTGATCTGGGCTGCTATTGGTCAGGGTATTCACACCTGGTGTGTGGGGGTGGCACTTCTTGTCAGAGGGAAGCAGGGTAAACAACACATCACTTCCCAGCTTCTGGTGCTCAATATTCCGTTCAACCAACTTTTATCACTCAGCTGAGGTGAGAAACCAAAGCTTTGTCTAACTTCCCAGCTGAACACCTCAGCAGGTAGCGCAGCACACCCACAGCACTGCACCGCAGTGTGTCAGTCTGCAATGTCAAGCTCAAATCCTAGAGGGGGACCTGAACCGAGCACCTGCCAACACTGGTTCAAGTGTGCTACCCACTCAACCACAGTGAAAGGAACGCTGTGAGTGCCGTTCCCTCTAAACTTCATGCACACTGCCGTTCCGATATCCCACACTTGGTGATTGGCATCAGTGTGCAAATCATGGCTTTGGTTGTTGGTTCTGCTCAACACTGCCACACACAGAAGCTCCCACAAGAAAATGAGAGGGAATGCTGGCTGTGGGAGCTGTTACAAGGCTGGACACTGCAGAACTGTATGGCAAAGCGGTCTGAGGCACCAGACTCAGGTTCCAGCCTCTGCAGCAACACAGGTTCAAATCCTGTGGCTGCCAAATTATCCCAGTAGTTAGGGACTCTTGTGGACCACTGGTAGTGTCCCTGTCCCTGGATCAGGAGGAGCTGGGTTCAAGTGCCATCTGCTCCAGAAGAGGCTGACTGTAAACCATCTAGAGCTAAAGGCCAGACTAAAGATGGTGATACTCATGGGTGGATGATACGTGGATTCCTCCACTGAGTCACACTGTCCTCCAAACATACAGTCTGATAGCACCAGCCACCTGCATGTGGGTCTCAGGGGGACAGAGGGTTCTCGGATGAGCAGCATTCTATCCCCACACAGTAAAAAAAACTCAAGGAACTGCCAAACATCAGATGCTCTGAAGAAACGACACGTTTACATTCATGCAAAAAACACGTGAAGATCAGGTCTTCAAGCATCTGGTCCAAGTCACGAGATGCAGCAGCAGCAGCAAGCACTCACAGTGGTAGTGTCAGCAGGAAGGTGCTAGGGCAGGGGGAGAAACAAGGGGAATGATAACGGAGAGAAACAACACAATAGGAGCAGTGCCGAATGAATGGAAGAGGCAAGAGAATGCCAACATGAGCTGGGAGAGTATCAATTTGAAGTGGGGGGAGGAGAACGGAGGAATGGCTACGTTTGGCAGCTTGAAGAGAAGGATTGCTGGTCACCAAGAACCTCTGGCTAATGTTCTGGGGAGAATGAATTCAAATGGCAATAGACAATAGGTGCAGGAGTAGGCCATTCTGCCCTTCGAGCCTGCACCACTATTCATTATGATCATGGCTGATCATCCTCAATCAGTATCCTGTTCCTGCCTTATCCCCATAACCCTTGATTCCACTATCCTTGAGAGCTCTATCCAACTCTTTCTTAAACGAATCCAGAGACTGGGCCTCCACTGCCCTCTGGGGCAGAGCATTCCACACAGCCACCACTCTCTGGGTGAAGAAGTTTCTCCTCATCTCTGTCCTGAATGGCCTACCCCGTATTTTTAAGCTGTGTCCTCTGGTTCGGTCAAGCCATCATAGCAGCTGGTGAAATTTGAATTCACTAAAATCTTAATCTAATGGTGACTGCGAAATCACTCTTGTTTGTCATCTGGTTCACTTTTAGGGATGGAAATCTACTATCCTTACGTGGTCTGGCCTACAAGTTAGCGTGGTTGATTGTTAACTACTCTCTTAGCAATAAGACTAGTTAATAAGTCAAATGGGTAAAGAATCATTAATCTGACACGAACAGAAGGGTCAGATCACTGCTTACTGCCTGAATTATATTCGACTATTGGCAAAGAAGGAGCAAGTTGTATGTGACTAACAGGCCTATAAGCTCCAGAAAATCGACTTTAATAGGGGAGACAAGTGTGTGTGTTTGTGTATGTGTGCATGCTAAATATACAGTAGACCAAAGGCTATGACATCGCAAATAATAACTCAGCGGAGCTGGGCTATCAGTGAGGCACAGGAACATAAATATATACCAGATACAAGGTACATATAAATATACAGCAGGAAATAGGAAATTACAGACTAAATTCACATAACTTTATGTAATTTTATTTCTAATAGTACGATCTATTTATACACAAAGGTAAGTATCTTACAAACTGATGTATACTTACCTTTATAACACATCTATAATTTGAAATGTTTACATTTCCTGCCAAAACACTGTTTAATGCAAACTGTACGAGAGCTTGTTAAATCAGGGAGAGTTCTACTCCACAATCTGTGTAACAACAGTGTGTATAATGCCACACATGACTCTGCTGCTAAGATGCAGAGGTTTCTGCCTTTAGGTCAGAAGGTCAAAGCACAGAATTATTGTGGTGAAGAAGGGTCACTGGATTGCAAACGCTAACTCTGCTTTCCACCTCCATGCATGCTGCCAGGCCTGCTGAATTTCTCCAGCATCTTCAGCTTTTATTACAAAGTGACTGATTTTCTCTCTTCTCCATTAATTACCACATTCAAGTAAAGAGAGTCAGAATGTTTCAGCTCAAAAAAAGGTCACTTACGGGAAGTTGGCATCGCTGGCTAGACTGGCATTTATTGCCCGTCCCTAATTGCCCAATGGACAGTTAAATGTCAACCACCTTGCTCTGGAGCTGGACTCACACACAGGCCAGACCAGGTAAGGATGCAAGTTTACTTAGTGAACCAGATGGGTTTTACAACCATTAACAATAAATTCAAGGTCATCATTGGGCTAGAATTTATTACAGACTTTTATTGAATTCAAATGGCACCATTTGCCATGGTGGGATTTGAATCCATGAAACCCAGAACATTAGCCTTGAGTTCTAGATTTCTAGGCCCCTGAGATGATCCAGCTTTAATAAAAACTTTAGTTTTGCAGCATTTTGCTTTTGAGTAAATCTATACGGGGCGGACTCCAGAGCTTGGGGCCAAGGCTTGGTCTGGGGGGTGTTGGCGGGCACTATAAGTGTGACTTTTTCTTTGCCAACCTCCAGTATGCATCAGAGGAGGGGAGGCACCTCTCACCTTGGTGGGACCACTGCATGTCTGGAGACTCGAACAGTACAACTGTCTTTTTGAGCAGCCCACTTGAGTGGCACCACATCCACAAATGTTCACACCCGCCACCGCCGACACCGAGTGGCAGCAGCGTGTACTATCTACAGAAATTCACCAAAGATCCTTAGACAGTGCCTTCCAAACCCACGACCACTTCCATCTGGAAGGACAAGGGCTGCAGAAAACATGGGAACACCACCCTCTGCAAGTTCCCCTTCCAGCTACTCACCATCCTGACGTGGAGATATGTTGCCGTTCCTTCACTGTCGCTGGGTCAAAATTCTGGAATTCCCTCCCTAAGGGCATTGTGGGTCAACCCACAGCAGGTGGACTTCAGTGGTTCAAGAAGGCAGCTCACCCCCACCTTCTCAAGGGCAGTGGTGAGCCCTTGCTAGTGGGCCCACCCAGTGACACCCACATCACAGCAGTGAATAAAAACACCTTGCCTCAACTTTGAGTCACTGATTTTGGAGTGGTGTTGTGCTAGGATTTGAGTGGAGGACTCTCACTGCTTGTTCTTTTAACTGTTGGGAATGGACAGCAAAGGCATCTTCCTTCCCAACAGCGTGACATAAAGCAAGGCAGTAGGTTTAAAAATAAAGTTCAAATTCACAACCCACCACCATTTCTCCGTCCAAACTCTACCTGCATCAATGTAACACCTCTAACCTTGAGAAAAGCTGCCCAGGAGTTTGACAGCAGCAATGGTAAGGACTGTGCAACAGGTGAATGGTTTATTTGGTTATGGGGATACGGGTGCTACTCTGTGATCGAGCATTTCTGACCCATCCCTGGTTATTGTTGAACTGAGCAGCTGGCTTGAGCCATTGCGAAGGGGTGTGAAGGGTTAACCACATGGTTCCAGATGTGGTAAAGACAGCTGATTTCTGTCCCGAAAGGACTAATCAACACAAGTCTAGTCTTTAATTCTAAGTTTTTAAAAATTGAATTCAAACTTCAAAAAATTGAATTCAAGGTGGTTAGCGCTGCTGCCTCACAGCACCAAGGTCCCAGGTTCGATTCCCGCCTCAGGCAACTGTCTGTGTGGAGTTTGCACATTCACCGTGTCTGCGTGGGTTTCCTCCGGGTGCTCCGGTCTCCTCCCATAATCCAAAGATGTGCAGGCCAGGTGAATTGGCCATGCTAAATTGCCCATAGTATTACCAGGTGAATTGGCCATGCTAAATTGCCCATAGTATTAGGTGCATTTATCAGAGGGAAATGGGTCTGGGTGGGTTACTCTTCGGAGGGTCAGTGTGGACTTGTTGGGCCGAAGGGCGTGTTTCCACACTGTAGGGAATCTAATCTAATCAAACTTCACCATCTGCCTTGGTGGGATTTGAACCCATCCCCCTAGAGTATTAGAATCATAGAGCCCTACGGTGTGGAAGCAGGCCATTCAATCCAGCAAGACCATATCAACCCTCCAAAGAGCATCCCACTCCTCCTTCCCTATAATCCTGCAATTTCCACCAAGCCTGTCCATCCCTGGATACTATGGGCAATTTAGCACAGCCAATTCACCTAAATGGCACATCTTTGGATTGTGGGAGGAAACTGGAGCACCCCGAGGAAACCCACACAGACACGGGGAGAATGTGTAACTCCACAGTCGCCCAAGGGTGGAATCGAACCCAGGTCCTGGGCACTGCGAGACAGCAGTGCTAACCACTGAGCCACCTTTACCTTGGGGGAAACAAGGATCATTAGCCTCATGGCAATGTTATTGTTAACAATTATATAATGTTGTCATCCTTCCTGTTGTTTTTAGCCAGAACTCTTGAACGCTGCAGGACTAATCCACTTCAGACTGCAGAAGATCATAAATCTTAAATGTCCAACACTCTAGGGCCCAGGCATAGTGTGAGGATACATTGTCGAGCAAAACCGATGTTCAAGAGAACCCAAATTTATTGTTTCTGTTGTTCATTTCCCCCACCTCTCTGTATCAATTTCGGCAATGGGGGTGGGGGGGGGGGGTGGGGGGGATGCTAGTGTATTCCATTAAACAAAAATAAAAACAAAGAATTGCTGGAAATCTGAAACAAAATAAAGACAGAAATAGCTGGAGAAACTCAGCAGGTCTGGCAGTATTTCTGGAGAGAGAAAGCAGGGTTAAATAGCTGGAGAAACTCAACAGATCTGGCAGTATTTCTGGAGAGAGAAAGCAGGGTGTAATTGCTGAAGGAACTCAGCAGATCTGGCAGTATTTCTGGAGAGAGAAAGCAAGGTCAACATTCCAGGTCCAGTGACAATTCTTCAGACACGTTAGTGTGAGTTGGGCCGGCATTCTGAATATGTCAACTCCAATCCTGCGTGGCAAGAGGATGTGTGTGAAAGACAGACTTACCAAGCCATCGATCAGGTCGAACATACAGACTTTGACGGGCTGGGCTAGTGCTGTTTGAAGGCTGAACAGCGATCTTGTTGGCTCCATTTCCTCTCTCTCTCTGCACACCCCTCTCTCTCTTTCTCTCTCCCCCTTCTCCTGTGCTGTGAACCACTGGATATTGAACACTCCCTCCTCACATGGCTGTTTCACAGCTTGCCTGCTGTCAGTTAGCACTGGGAATCCTGTCACTGTGACACGGGGAAACTCCCCCCCCCCTCCCCACCCCACTGTCTGTGTTGCACTGAATTTGGCGGATGCTGTAAGAAAGCTTCCTTCCTGTCAGTTCTGCAGCCCTGGATTTTTAAAAAAAGACTGCAGTTCTGGGTTTGCTACCTCATTGCCTTCCTTGTACAGGCTGGAACACGCTCCCAGATCTGCATCTTGCTGTCAAAGTACACACACCAGCCTCATACCAATACACAGCTCTTTCCCACTCTGCACTGCCTCATCTCAACTCCCTGAGATTGCTATTCAATCGACTGCACTTATGTAAAGCACATCTGTTTTATTAGAAACACATGCTTATGCAGAAAGACTTGCATTTATATAACACCTTTCACAGTCCCAAAGACCTTTCTAGCCAATATAGTATTTTTAAGTGCAGTGACCTGCTGTAAAGTTGTACAGCTAATTTGAATACAGCTCCACACACAAACAAAAACAATGTGACAATGACCACATCTGCTGTTTCTAAAGCTAGTGCCTGAACACCAGGGGAAACCTCCCCTACTCTTTTCATATCAGTGGCACAGTGTCTGTAATGTCCACCCAAGAGGGCAACCTGACCATCGGTCTTTCAGTCATCCCAGTGCAGATCTAGAGTGCTGCACAGTCTGTGTTTCCAAAAAGACGTTAAACTGAGGCCCTGTCCATGCTCTCAGGTCCTCACGAAACTGCCCATGGCACCATTTATCTCAAACACCATCACTATCAGGGTTAGCCAGTCGTTATCACATTGTAATTTGTGCACTGCCGAGCTTCCTGGATAAAAACAGTGGCTACACTTCAAAGGTTGCTTCATTGTCTGTTAAACACTTTCAGTTGGTTGTTCAAGGTGCTATACAAATGCAAGTCTTTACATTTTGTTAATGCCTCTAATGGTCATGTTGCCACAGGGTCTCTGACTCAAGGCACAGTTGCCAATGAGGGAAGGGACTGCACAGGAGCCCAGACTCAGTGAAATGAATAGAAAAAGAATAAACAGAGATGGAGAGGAGGTTACAGTGGGGACAGATAAGAGAGTTAACAGATTCTCCAGTTCACAGTAACCATAATCGTACATCAGCTGGTATTCTTAATATAGTCAATGCTGTAACAAAGTGCACCGTCTAACCACCTGAAAAAGCATCAAAGAGTGAAAAGTATATTTAGCAGATAGACTTCAGATTGATTTATTTAAATACAGGTTCAAAGTGGACCCATGGAGTTTATTGATATAATTCACCCTTACTCCAAGACTCTTTCAATCCAGTATTGACAATGTGTCATCTTGTATCCTTGTCTGGTTTGGGAAAACAAGGTCTAATGCTCAAGGGAACAGAAAGCTTACTCCAGACCTGGACTGGATCCAGTACACACTAGATTGGTACCGGCAGTATGTGAACCTGTGAAAGGCAGGTTAACACTTTCCGTATCACCCTTCTGATATACTGCATACAGTTCTGGTCCCTTTACTTGAGTAAGGGTGTAACTACATTGGAGGAAGCTCAGAGAAGATTCACTAGATTGATTCTACAGGTGAGGGGTCTGTCTAATGAAAAGAGACTAAGTAGTTTAGGTCTGTACTCTCCAGAGTTGAAAAGAACGAGAAAAGATTCAAGAACAGCCTCTTCCTGCTGTTATCAGAATTTTGAATGGACCTCTTTGATGTTGATGTGATCTCTCTCTGCACCTTCTCATCAACGGTGACACTGTATCCTGCACTCTGCTCTGTTACCCTGGTATAACTTGTACAGCATGATCCACCTGTAAAGCACATCAGACAACACTTTTCACTGTACCTTGGTGCACATGACAATAATAAACCAATCAAACCAAATCGAGGTTTAGAAAATGCTAAAAGGGATTGACAAAGTAAATATAGAGTCGGTATTTCCCCTTAAGGGACAATCCAGAATGAGGGGCCAATGGGATTAGAATAAAGAGGTGGGTGTGTTTGACTGACATAGACATGATGGGCCGAAGGAGCTTTCCCTGTGCTGTCGATCTCTAGGACTCTCTCGGATAAGGGCTGGCAGATTTAAAACAGAGCTGAGGAAGAATTACTTCTCTCAAAGGGTGGTGAATCTGAGGAATACACTCTCCCAGAGTGTGGTGGGTGCTGGGACATTGAGGGGATTTGAAGAGATAAGACAGATTTTTCATTAGTAACAGGTTAAAGGGGGTGGGCAGGAATGTAGAGTTTAGATTGACATGACATCAACCATCTCCACCCCCCACCCCATCATCTCTGTTCCTCTTTCCCCATCCCAACATCTCTATATGTCACTCACCCTGCCCCATCATCTGGCCATGATGCCTTTGCCAGATAAGATTATAATAAATGGCGGACCCAGCTGCCGTTGGCTACTCCTGTTCCTAGACTGTATATTCACCAGAACCTCGGCCAGTAATGTCTCTCATTATTCTCCTACAGGTAACTGGCCCATCTATCTCCTGCCTCCCCTCCAGTTCTTTCTTGTTTGCTTTTCTGTTGTGTTAAGTCCTGTGGAGGGAGCCATCTTGCTTCGGTGTAGGTTAAATAATCCATGAGGCCCATCACAGTTACAGCACAGAAACAGGCCATTCAGCGCTGCTAGTCTGTGCTCACATCCAGGCTCCAAAGCATTCTAACGTGGCCTTATCACCATGTTTTTATATTTATCATGATTTAAATAATTTACTTCCTATCCCAAGAATTCCACCTTCTCAACAAATCCTGGATCCCTAACTGGATTTATTTGTGACCAATTGAAATGTTATGGTCCCATAGTTTCCCCAGTGGAAACATATGTCCACCCGACACAATACTTCCAGCATTTACTGAGAAGGGAAGTGAAGTTGAAGTTTTTTGTCTCATTGGGACTGACGTGTACGCAAGAGAGAAAGGAGAGGACAGTTTACACAGCACGAGAAGAGAGTGATGATGGTTGGGCTCTATTTACATTCTGTACTACCGATTAACCAGTCGATGTTAAAGACCTCCAATACAGGTCAACCTTCACCTGCTGTCTCTCCTGCAGGTAACCCCTCTACCTGTTCAGTCTTTCCTGATAACCGGTACCTATTAATTCTACAAGCGGGTACTGCAGATGCTGGAGATTAGAGTCAAGATTAGAGTAGCGCTGGAAAAGCACAGCAGGTGAGGCAGCATCCGAGGAGCAGGAAAATCAATGTTTTGGGCCAAAGCCCTTCATCAGGGTTCCTGATGACCCAAAATGTCGATTTTCCTGCTCCTCGGACGCTGCCCAACTTGCTGTGCTTTTCCAGCACCACTCTAATCTTGACCCTTCCAGTTCTACAGTCAATCACAGACCAGCAGCGCAGGCTGGGGAGGAAGTAGTCTGCATTCAATCACCACCACTAAACGTTTCATACGATTTGCCCAAAAGACCCTCCAGGAAGAAGTTAGATGAAATGTAATGTTGACAATAGGCACTGTATCTGTACGTTAAATGATCTGTTAATCAGCATTCTGGAGCTGCCTCTTTTAAAAATGTGATATTTTATAAAAACTCCACACTCAAGTCCCTTTGAAATGCCACAGATTCCGATGAAGATAACTCTACTAAGACTTTTATAAATGAACAACAAGTCGTTTCAATTGAGTTAAAACCTGGTTACAGTTGCTATGTAAAATGAGCCATTATTATTTATATAGATAGCCATTTGTTTCCACATTTCCCTATGGCAGGCTGATGGATCTAGAAGGTTCAGGAACATTCCTCAGCTGCTGCCACAGAACAAAAGCAGCCTATACTCTCAGAAACTTATGCCCGGCCCCTTCTGACACTTGGTTGCTGAGGTTACGGGGTCAGCCATTTACATGTAAAAGTGCCCTGGAGGTTCCTGTCTCTTCTTAAAACCACAAAAATAAAACTTCATTCCTGATAATACAAACAAATACTGGCCTGGTGATGACAGTGCTTAGAACTAATCAGAGTTTCAGCTACCAGCCTTTGTGTAGTTTCCGAGAGATCTTGAGGAGCAGTGGTAATGTCCCTACCTCTGAGCCAGGAGATAGGGTTCCCACTTGCTCCACTGGTGTGTTATAAAATCCCTGGTCTTAAAAATATTTTATTTTCTCCGCTTGTTTAAGGAGGTTGTTGGTTCCTAGAGACCCGAGTGCACAATCCAGGGGGTGCTGCACTGTCAGAGATGCTGGCTTTGAGATAATAAGTTAAACTGAAGCCCATAGACAATCCCACTTCACTGTTTGTTCAAAGGGCAGGGAATCTGTAACTCCACCTCAACCAGGGCCCGAGGTCAGAAGATAGTGGTCAGTATCCCATTGGTGTTTGTGGGGCCTTGGTTTGCACAGATTTGTCTGCCATGCCTCCTACTTTACAGCACTGCCTGGTCTCACTGCGCCTCCCGCTTTCCCAATCTGTTGCCATTCAGATAGTAATCTGCCCTCCTGGTTTTGCTTCCAAAGTGGGTAGCAAAGAGGGAGGATAGACCCTCAGTTTAGTATCTCATCCAAAAGGCAGCACCTGCAGGTGCTTCATTGCCCTTCCCTGGGGAAGGGGGGCGGGGGTCAGTCTAGATTCAGTTTATAAAGAGCAGCTTCATTAACTATAAGGCACTGAGGAATTGTGGACAGTACTACACAAATAAAAACTATTTTGTTTTCATTCATTTCCTTCTCCTGAATTCCTTCCACTCCATGTCTGTCATCCTTCTCTATTGTTAGACGCAGAAGATATTTTCCGACAGTGTACTGTACCTTGATCCTTTAACAGGGTAAGCACATTTTGTAGCACTGAAACTCAATAGTGTGATGTTATCAAATAAACACCGTGCGATTTTATTGAATTCTTCCTCATGGATTTGTGGTGTCTGAACTAAGCTGCCAGTGAAACTGGCTTATGAAAAATCAGTTGCATTTATCCAGCATCTTTCATGATGTCAGGATGTCCTAAAGGTATGTTTGAAGTTTGGTCACTGCTGTGATGTAGGAAGCTCAGTAGCCAATTCTTACACAGGAAGCTCCCACAAATACCAATGCGACATAAAACTGATAATGTAATTCTGTTTGAGTGATAAATGCTGACCAATCTACTAGCAGTACCTCCCCTGTCTTTCTTTAAAGACATGGTCTACTCAGCCTGTTCTGAGATGTTTTTGTACACCTCTGGAGCAGATGGGGCTTGAACCCAGACCTCCTGGCTCAGAATTAGGGACACTATCACTACACCACAAACATCCTTGTGTTTCTCTTTAAATAGTGCCATGGGATATTACTACAACAATAATATAGAATATAGGAGCAGGAGTAGGCCATTCGGCCCTTTGAGCCTGTTCTGAATATGATCATCCCTGATCATCCAACTCAATCCCTGGTCCCGCTTTCTCCCCACATCCTTTTAGCCCTCAGAGCTATATCTGACTCCTTTGAGAAAGCATCCAGTGCTTTCACCTCAACCATATTCTGGGGCAAAGAATTCCACAGGCTCCCCACTCTCTGAGTGAAGACATTTTTCCTCAGTTCAGTCCAAAATGACCTACCCTATATCCTCAGACTGTGACTGCTGATTTTCCGATTCCCCTGGTCATCGGGAACATCCTTTCTGCAGGTTACCCTGTGCCTCGTCCTGTTGGAATTTTATAGGTTTCTACGAAATTACTCCGACAGTCTTCTGTGAATATAATCCCAACTGATCTATGATTCGGAGATGCCGGTGTTGGTCTGGGGCGTACAAAGTTAAAAATCACACAACACCAGGTTATAGTCCAACAGGTTTATTTGGAAGCACTAGCTTTCGGAGCGCTGCTCCTTCATCAGGTGGTTGTGGAGAATGAGATTATAAGACATATAATTTATAGCAAAAGTTTAGTGTGATGTAACCGAAATTATATCTTGAAAAAGACCTGGATTTTTTGTTAAGTCTCTGACCTTTTAGAATGACCATGTTGGTTACAGTTCTTTCATATGTAAATCGCAAAACGCTTTTTAGAAGTTACATTCTCAAGTGATCTAGTCTTTCTTCATACGTCAGTCCTGATATCCCAGGAATCAGTCTGGAAAATCTTTGTTGCACTCCCTCCATCCCCAGAATCAGGGAAGGAGGCCAAACTGTACACATCACGCCAGACATGTTCCTACAATTGCACCAAGAGGTCCCTGTTCCTGCACTTCAATCCTCTCACTCCGAAGGCTAACATACCATTTACCTGCTTCACTGCCTGCTGCTCCTGCAAGCTTATTCATGACTGGTGTACAAGGACACTCTGGTCTCACTGCACCTCCCGCTTTCCCAATCTGGATGCTATTCAGATAGTAATCTGCCCTTCTGATTTTGCTTCCAAAGTGGGTAGCAAAAAGGGATGATAGAGCCTCAGTTTAGCATCTCATCTAAAACACAGCACCTGCAACAGTGCAGCACACCTTCACTGCCCTGCACTGGGGCGGGGTGGGGGGTCAGCCCAGATTCAGTGCTCATGTCTCTGGATTGAGCCTTCAACTCACAATCGCTTGTCTCCTGAGACAAACGTGGTACTCACTGAGCCAGATTCCTCCATCCATTCACCCTGTGCTTGAATCCTTTAGCATGGAGCCTGACCTTAAGGAATCTAAGGCAGATACCTATAACACGGGCCGGAACTAGGCAGCAAGCAGTTTACAATATGAGCTTGATATTTCCAATATCATCATCCCAAGGCAGATCGCCACTCTGAGAAACGAGGACAGAAATGTCTGCTGTTGGGAACGATTGGGGTGGTGAGAATAAACAGTGAAGGGATAGAATGCTTGAACACTTCTTATATCTAGTTTATTGTCACCCGCACTTTGGAATCAAACCAAAATCACTTGAGAATCTCCTGTTACCTCACAAGGTGTTATGTCAGGCTAATAATGTGACAAAACTTCATCATGGTAACCAGGAAATCAGAGTTTAAAAAGACCTTTCCTTCTTCCTGAGAGTTCAAACCACAGAACATCTTCCTCCCACACCATCACCTTCACTACCCATCACTGGTAGTCTCTCGCACAATCAGCTAGCCATCCATAGGGAGTCTCTACTGTCTGACTTAGTCTGCTGTGTGCAACCTTTCTGAATATCACATAAGGTACATGATTATTGTAGTGTAAAGGGTAACCCACCTAAGACGGAGATGAGGAGGCATTTCTTCATCGGAATGTGATGAGTTTGTGGAATTCTTTACGACAGAGGACTGTTGAGGCTTTGTCGTTAAGTTTGAGTCTGATTTATTGTTGTCACCCGTACCAAGATACAGAGAAACATGTTGCTTTGCGTGCTCTACAGGCAAAATTGAGACTGACAGATTACCATTCAGCATGGGAATCAAGGTGTCATGGAGAAAAATGCAGGAATGCGGAGTTGAAGATTATCAGAACGACCACAAACTCATTGAATGGCAGAGCAGACTCAATGGGCTGAACGGCCTGCTCCTGTTGCTCCATCTTATAGTCTGGTGGCAGCTTCACTCCACTTTTCAACTTGCTGACGTCTTATGGGTTTTGAGCGGAACTACATGAATCCCAGTCAAAACACTTTCCACTACGTCCTCACAAGGAATAACACTTTTGTAGAATAGTGTCTCACGACTAAATTCCTGGTGATAATATAACTGTGATGAGACGTTTAAAAAAGTACTTAACTGACTGGAACGCACTGTGAGGCAGCTGGGGCTATGAGCACTATAGTTTAAGTTGCTAAACAGCTTTCCATTTTTCCGAACAAGTGATCAAGTACAGAGCCTCAAAAAAGGGAAGAGGAAAATTAGATTGAGCTGATTGGAGCATATATTTTCGAATGGACTGACTGAGGCTTGGTCTCTTGTGCTCCAGTGGTAATCATAGAATGCCTACAGTGTGGAAACAGGCCCTTCGGCCCAACCAGCCCTTCAAAGAGTAACCCACCCAGATGCATTCCTCTACCCTATATTTACCCTGGACTAATGCATCTAACCTACTCATCCATGAACACTATGGAACAATTTAGCCTGACCAATTCACCTAACCTGCACATCTTTTGATTGTGTGAGGAAACCAGAGCACCCAGAGGTAACTCACGCAGACACAGGGAGAATGTGCAAACTCCACACAGACAGTCACCCAAGGTTGGATTTGAACCCAGGTCTGTGGCGCTGTGAGGCAGCAGTGCTAACCACTGAGCCACCATGCCATAGTGGTCCTATATGTGGGCCAGGAGGCCTGGGTTCATGTCCTACCTGATCCAAAGGATGTATGCTAACATCCCTGAACGGGTTGATTAGGAAGCATCAATTAGCTTGGTGTTGGACTGGGGTGGACAAAGTTAAAAATCACACAACACCAGGTTATAGTCCAACAGGTCTATTTGAAATTAGCAGAAGTTTCTGCTAATTGTAACCTACAGATTGCTCTCCCAGCTGTGTTCCTAAAAGGCTCTCCTCCTGTTAATCACGTTTCGGTATCTCTGGGTCAGGGAGAGCTGGTGGGCCCAAGGCCCATTCACACACTAGGCCCAGAATCTAGGCTGTCTGCTCTTGTGCAGTGCTGAGGGAATGTAACATTAATTTTTGACTGACTAACACAAAAGATTTCTTGAAGGGGTTGGAGGGAGATTTAACTGTTTTGCCCCCTTGCCAATCCTCTGTCAATAAATGTTATTAAACACAGGGTCATAGAATCAGGGGATGGAGGAGGTCCTTCAGCCTGACATGTTCATACCGGCAGGAGTAAAGAGATGAGTCCATTTCCCTGCCCTCACCCCCTAACTCGCTCTCCAGGTGCCAACCCAATCTCATTCCGAAATCCCTATTGGACTTCCCTCTGTCACACATTTCAGATCCTAACCACTCTCACAGTGAAAAGGTTTTTCTCCTCCTCTTTCAACCCCCGGTCTTCCATTAGGCCTAAGCACATCGCTGTGAGAACACGCAGGTTAGAAAAACCCAGCAAGTTCACTGACAAAATTCACAACTAGTTTAAATCCCAAACCCACAAGTTGTTCACGTTAAGCCCATTAGTGGGATCCTGCTGTGCGGTGTGGCGGTCTGGCCTGCCCACCCAATGGCAAATGATGGGACCCATTTCACAGGAAGTGACCTCGTTGGCTGGAGAGTTGGTGCAGTATGTTGCATCAGAGATAATCAAAACTGTTTTCACACCTCTCGGAAACTTGACTCGACTTTGAGGTGGGTCTTCACTGTTTTGGTTACGCACCACCTTTTAAACTAAATTAACCTGTTCGGTGTGTTATAACACACCTCGGTGGTAGGTAGGACATACACCAGGGCTTTCTGGCCCAGAGGTAGTGATATTACCACCATGCCATCAGGACCTTCCAAACTTCACCATTGGTCACAATAAAATATAATCCAGGTCCTCGGAACATCAGCCTGAGCTTTAAGATCTACAAGGCCTCACTGGTGCACTGCATTCCCCCACTACTTGGGGCAGTTCATCTGATTGAGTGGAATCAGATTTGTAATTGCCTCAGCAAGTGAGATACAATTGGTGACGCTTGGCAGTAATTGGCTATCAGGGTTGAAGCATGCAATTCACCCTGCCTCATCCATCCCAACCCAATGATTATGGTGTGGTGATAGACCCAGCAACTTCACAACTACGTGTGCATTTATCTGGCCTGCCATGTTACATTTACCCAAATCCAGGCCAGGAAAAAGTGAGGACTGCAGATGCTGGAGATCAGAGTCGAAGAGTGTGTCGCTGGAAAAGCACAGCAGGTCAGGCAGCGTCCAAGGAGCAGGAGAATCGACGTTTTGAGCATAAGCCCTTCATCAGGAATTCCTACTGCCTGACCAGCTGTGCTTTTCCAGCACCACACTCTTCGATGCAAACCAATGCTACACCAACAACATGTCTCACTGAGCTGATGGGAACTCCCAGATCATTTGCTGCTTCACCAACACTAGAATGAACCGTAATGACTTTTGTTTAATGCTTTTTGTTTGGTAACCACAGAAACTTGACTTCCTATTCTGATTTCCATCAAAGGGGAACTATGTAGAACCTTTCACATTCTCTCTACTTTTCAATTCAATCTGTCAAATGAAGAGCCTTTACTTAGTTACTTCTGTTTTCCATTGAAATCAGCTGGCATGGAGCAATAGCTCATTGTTAATATAACTGCCGTGTCATTCCAGCCTCCCACCCTACACCCTGCTACTCCCCCTCTCAATATATACAACTCAAAATCATTGTCACCTGAATACTGTTGAAAAGAGAGACAGGTTGACAAAACATTTCTACGAATCAGGACGAATGCAAGAATATCAAATTTCAAATAATCACAACAGGAGAAAACAGTGCTGCTGATTGGTTGGCAAGTCAACACTGATTGGCCAATTTATACGCAGTTTTCTATTGCTTTCTCCATGGCAACATCAGTCAGTTTTCTATTGCTTTCTCCATGGCAACACCTCGGTCAATCAATGTTGACTTGCCAACCAATTAGTGTTCTGTTCTCCCATAGTGTAAATTTTTATGATCATTTGAAACTTGGCCTTCTCACATCTGCTCTGAGGAGTGTAAGATGAAAAACTTTGGCAAAGTATCTCTCGCTCTTCATAAATATTCAAGTTCATGTCATTCTTTTTTGACAATGTTAAGTTCGCTGATAACAGTCTCCCTGTACAGTTTATGAGGAGAGTCTCCTGCTGTTAACTCCTGGAGTTGAAATGAGTTTCTCTGGGTACCAGATGAGGAGGTAGTAAGGGAACTTGGAGGATGCAGCACTGGCACGGGGCAGCTGAGGGGAACTCTGGGATAAAGGGAAGCACCTCCCGTTCCTCCCAGTCCCACCAAAAGAACCTCACTCTTGGGATTCCTTCCAGGTGGGCTGTCAGAAGATACCTGAGTCCCACAGCCAATAACCTCTGGCCTGTTCAGCCAGAAAACGACAGTCAGAATAACACTGATAGTGTGAAACACCAACATAATTCCACTTTAAATGGACCCAGAACCTAACTTAGGAAACTTGTTCCCAACCTTTTGACAGTGATCGAAGTCAGTTGGATAGTTTTAATGTCACTAACTTAGCAATCTGAAGGCCCAAGATAATTAACTCAATCCTACTATGGTAGCTAGTGTAGTTTAATTAATGAACAAAATCTGAAATTGAAAGTTCTGTTCAGTAATAGTGATCACGAAACTAACATGGATCTTTCTAAATGCCCCTCTGCATCATTAATGCCCTTTTGACGAGGAAATCAGCCATCCTTATTGGGCCTGGCTTACATGTGACTCCAGACTCACATAGTTCAATAAGGGGTCTTGCTTTTAGAATGAGAATGGGGAAGATTGTCTTTTTTTCCCTCACACATTCTGTGCAATTCTCTTCCCCAGAAAACAGTGTTGTGGCTGAGTTTATTGAAAGCTGAGTCAACAAGATTTTTGATGGAGAAGGGGGTCAAGGGTTACGGAGGGGTGCGGTGTATGGACAGAAAGTGGAATTGGCACCAGAATCAGATTGACCGAATGGCAGAACAGGCTCAAAGGGCTGAAGGGCCTACTCTTGTTCCTAATTTCAATGTTCCAAAGTGGTTGACTCTTCAATGCTGTCTGTCAACGGCCTAGCAAGCCATTTAGTTCTGGACGATTAAAGACGGACAATAAATGCTGATCCTGCCAGCAATGTCCACAAACCTGAAAGAAATAAGAAATGCTTCAGCCTCGGGGGTTGTGAACCGTTGGAATTCTCTAACCCGGTAGGTTACGGATGCTCCATCCTTTGCACACTTAAGGCTGGGATTCTTATTCACTCAGGGAATAAATGGAGAGGAGGAGGTGGGACTTGAAGCCTGAAGTCAGCCACGATCACATTCAGTGGTCAATCCCTCTCTCTATCTCCTGGGTTCTGGAATTTGATGGAGGGGAACATCAGGTGCAGAGGAAACGAGGCATCACACCCGTAACAACATCAAACACAGGCCTGGGTTAAGCTGGGGACATTCCTGCGCTGTCTGTTCCAGCTGGTTGATGTGTTTACCACATGACAGCCACCCAGCCCCATTCAGAGCACGTTTTCCACAGGATATAGTCTCAGTGCCGACGGAAGCATTTTCTTTTTCTGCAGAACTGCAGAATCGCTGTTTATTTTCCAGAGCTCTGCACACGATCCGTGATGACTCACTTCCCTCGGCATAGTTACAGCCTCAGGTATGCATGCCAGAAACCCCCACGAGATCAGAAACACTCTCATTTCCCTCGATACTAGATAAACAGCTTTTCACGGTAACGGGTTTACAGAACACTTCATAATAACATGCCATTCATTCCAACGACATCTATCACTACCCCATTGTAGTAATGCCATCAAAATACTGACAAATCTCCTTGTTACTAGGTGTATACTATGGACACGTAACAATCTCTGACAGCCAGCTTAACTGTTTCAACACAGGATAAAATTCATCACTGAACAAGGCCCCCTTAGTGACCCTGTCGTGGATTAAAGAGGATGAAGTATGTTGTTCAATAAAAATGTAAAGCTAGCTACTTCACATTCCCATGATGCCACTGCAGTACAAGATTAAATTCCCTACAGTATGGAAACAGGCCCTTCGGCCCAACAAGTCCACACCAACCCTCTGAAGAGTAACCCACCCAGATCTATTCCCATATATTTACCCCTGACACTAACACTATAACATCTAACACTATGGGGAATTTAGCATGACCGGCACATCTTTGGATTGGGGAAGGGAACAGGAGCTCCCGGAGAAACCCACACAGACATGGGGAGAACGTGCAAACTCCACACAGACAGTCACCTGAGGCTGGAATCAAACTCCCCCACTCCAGGGAAAAGACCTTGACTCTTCACCCTATCCATGCCCCTCATATAAGGTCACCCCTCAAGCCTTCGACACTCCAGGGAAAACAGCCCCAGCCTCTTCAGCCTCTCCCTGTAGCTCAAACCCTCCAGCCTTGGCAACATCCTTGTAAATCTTTTCTGAACCCTTTCAAGTTTCATAACATCCTTGCTACAGCAGGGAGACCAGAACTAAATGCAGTATTCCAAAAGTGGCTAACCAATGTCCTGTCTAGCCGCAACATGATCTCCCAACTCCTATACTCAAAGCACTGACTAATAAAGACAAGCATACCAAATGTCTCCTTCACTATCCTGTCTACCTGCGACCACACCTTCAAGGAACTATGAACCTGCACTCCAAGGTCTCTTTCCTGGGAACTTTTACAGTAAAATGAATGAATTGAGTGGGAATGGAGTTGTTCCTAACCTCAGTTTATCTGACTGGGAAAACACTTTGATTGTGTACACTGTGGAAACACACCTTGTCATGTTTATTTGCAAGGGAGTAAAGGCTGTACTCAGGTCAAAGCAACATTTATGCCAAAGCAAACTTTGAACACTGATATGATACAACAATAAAAGAAGCCACCCCTCCACATACGGCAACAAAGGAACCACAGAAGAGTGACCCAGTAAATGGAGACTATCCACCCCAGGCAGAAGATTCACAGACAGTAGTTTCCACACACTAGGCAGTCATGCCTTCATCTGCTGAGATTCCAGGAGCAGACCAAAGCTCTTAGACCGGTGTCAAACTGAGGTCCTGTTGCACATCCTGAGGGAGAAGAAGGAACCCACCAAGTGCCAAAGCTGGAAAGACAAACCCAAAAGGATTGAGAATCCTGTCCAATTTTCAGTCCTTAGTTAATTGCTCAGTTGCAAACACAGTCCATTCAGTCCATCATTCTATGCTGGTTCTGCCTACATCATCTTCATAGACCTTCATCACCGTGTTCTCTATTCCCTTCTCTTCAATGGTGTTTAACCCATTTCCAGTTAAATGCGTATTTCCTCAGTGCTCTGAGTTAACATGAACACAGAGACACAGGAAAGCTGGAGCATAAGGACAATCTGTTCCTCAATAACTCATTTCAGATTGCTTCTCCGTCCTGAAGGCCTGACTGATGCTGGACTCCGGTTTCCCAGGTAACCCATAGGCGGTCTCCTGGTCACAGTTTTCCCATCGGGAAGTGGCAGGTTTCAGGATGAGAGGCACAATAAGATTTCAGGAATCAGAAAACAATAGTGCAGGAACTAGCTGTCAAAAAATCCTTACACTGCAGAAGTAGGCCATTCAGCCCATACCAACCCTCTAAACAGCAGCCCACCCAGACCCATTCCCTAATCCTGCATTCCCCATAGCTAACTCACAGCCCTGGATGCTACTGGGCAATTTTTAAGCATGGCCAATCCATCTAACCTGCACATCTTTGGATAGTGGGAGGAAACCAGAGCATCTGCAGGAAACCCACAGAGACACGAGGAGAATTTACAAATTCCACACAGACAGTTGCCTGAGGCTGGGATTGAACCTTGGCCCTTGGTGCTACAAGGCAGCAGTGTTAACCACTGAGCCAAAGTCATTTCAAAGACATTAGTGTTGTAAGTGAAATGAAATAGTTATGTGTCTTTTCTCCTGCCCCTGTTTCCAAGGGCTGGACTGTGTACTTCCATTGGTGCTTATGGGCACCTGATTTGCCATGGCTATCTTTAGGATAAAGTTAAAAAATCACACAACACCAGGTTGTAGTCCAACAGGTTTATTTGGAAGTACTAGCTTTCAGAGTGCTGCCCCTTCGTCAGGTGATTGTGGGGCAGGATCATGCAACTGATATGATATATACTGAACAACAGCAGTCTAGGTGTGTTTAATATTTCATATAGGTTGTATGATACTTTGATTTTTTACTATAAATTCTGCGTCTTATGATCCTAGCTACCTGATGAAGGAGCAGCGCTCCGAAAGCTAGTGCTTCCAAATAAACCTGTTGGACTATAACCACATTTTTAACTTTGTCCACCCCAGTCCAACACTGGTTCCTCCACTTCATATCCTCAGGATAGCTGGGCAGGAGACTCTCTGAGATTTACTGAGAAGGATTTACAACCTCTCAGTCAGACTACGTGGCTATATCATGCACTGTCCACAGACACTAGAGTGGGACTTGAACCTGGAGTTGGCAACCCAGAGATAAGGATAAGACATAGGAACAGAAATAGGCTATTCAGCTCCTTGAGCCTGCTTCTCTGTTCAATATGATGATGGCAGACTATCCAATTCAGTCCTGAAAATAACAAGTCACAGTGGGTCAGGCAGCATCCATGGAGAGAGAGCAAGCTAAGGTTTCAAGTCCAGATGACTCTTCATCAGAGCTGACATGATGTATTGGGGGCAGTATTTATGCGATAGTGAGGGGTAGAGCGCTGGGGGAGAAAGGGTGCTGATAGTGCAGTGATCAGAATGTGAGAAGCCAATTCAGTCTCCTGTTCCCGCTCTCTCCACCCCCTTTATCCCTTTAGCAGTGAGAATTACATCTAACTCCTTCTGGAAAACATCCGATGTTTTGGCCTCAAACTTGGAGCTGACAGCAAAATGAAGGCAACCACGAGATGTCGAACGGTTACTGAGTGCAGTTAGTGAGGCTTCCTGAGGAAGGATGATTCCAATTGGGGGAGGGGGGGAACATTTACATCTGGGACAATTAAAGCTTCACTTAGCTCAAAGGACCATCCAGCCATTTCCAAACACTGATGCCAAGCGATATTTTCATTTCCCTGCGGAAACTCCAGACAATGACACGACGACAACAAAAAATCCTCGACACATCAGCAACAAAGCCGAGTGACGGAGGGAACGCAGCTTATTGACCGGTCTGCAGACTTACTGTCTCCTCCAGACAGACACCCACTTCTCCACAGACAATAAATCACAGATCCCATCCTGCTGCCAGTCGGAAAGCATATTTACACCGGACTTTCCAAACCAGCCAACACCTTCTAAGAGTGAACACACAGCCACATGATTTGCCATGGCTATCTTCAGGGTAAAGTTAAAAATCACACAACACCAGGTTGTAGTCCAACAGGTTTATTTGGAAGTACTAGCTTTCGGAGCGCTGTCCCTTCATCAGGTCGATGGTGGGGCAGGATCATAAGACAGAGAATTTATAGCACAAGATCACAGTGTCATACAACTGCCAAGTCACGGAATCATACAGCACGGAAACAGACCTTTCGGTCCAACCCGTCCATGCTGACCATAATCCCAAACTAAACTAGTCCCAGCTGTCTCTTGAAAACCGTGGGTATAATGGCAGGAGGATTAAACTTCTATCGACTTACAGTTAGCAGAGAGTATCTCAGTAAGATAACTATCTGTATTTCCCGGACCAACACTCATCCGTAAGACACCACTGGAGGGATCTTGCTGTGCGCACGCTGCCTACTCTATGTGGTCCACCACAACAGCGACCACACTCCACAAAGTACTTCATTTTGAGGTTGTGGAGGGGGCGGTGTTGAACTAGGGGTGGACAAAGTCAGAAGTCACACGACATCAGATTATAGTCCAACAGGTTTATTAGGAAGCACTAGTGCTATAACCTGGACTATTGCCTGGTGTTGTGTGATTTTTAACTAGGTTTATTTGAAATCACAAGCTTTCAGAGTGACTTTGTCACTTCACCTGACAAAGGAACAGCGCTCCTAAAGCTTGTCAAATCATAGAGTACAGCACGGAAACAGACCCTTTGGTCCAACTCGTCCATGCCGACCAGATATCCTAAACTAATCTCGTCCCATTTGTCAGCATTTGGCCCTTATCCCTCCTAACCCATCAATGGGCCGATTGGCCTTGCTTCCATTCCTAAGTCTTATGGTCTATTCATGTACCCATCAGAGGCCTTTTAAATGTTGTAATTGTACAGCTTCCACCACTTCCTCTGGCACCTCATTCCATACACGCACTACCCTCCGCGTGAAAAGATTGCCCCTTAGGTCTCTCTTATATCTTTCCCCTCTCACCCTAAACCTATGCCCTCTAGTTCTGGACTCCCCCACCAGGGAAAAGACTTTGTCTATTTAACCATATCCATGCCCCTCATGATTTTATAAACCTCTATAAGGTCACCCCTCAGCCTCTGACACTCCAGGGAAAACAGCCCCAGCCTATTCAGCCTCTCCCTTTTGCTCAAATAAGCCTGTTGGATCATAACCTGGCATTATGTAACTTCACTTAGAGACATCACAAAGATGTGAAGGGTGCTATGAAAATGCAGATTCTGCCTTTCACTTTCACGGCAGTTGGAAAGGGTTGTGCCACCATGAACATGGTGGGGAGGTCGAGGGGGGAGGAGAGAGGAAGAGGAGGAGACTTGGCCAGAAACTGGGGATATGGAGCAGGAAACAGCGCTGGTCCTTATCTCCTGACAGTTTCCTTAAACATTCTGCAGACCGAGCTCAAATTCAGCTTGAAGCAGCAGAAACTTTTACATTTTCCCAGTAACTGTTCAGTCAACGCTTCCCGCTCAGGACTTAAGGAGTACAGATAACACACATCAGTGCACAGCAACATGCCTTCCTCAGCCCTGTACTCAGCAACTAACCACTCCATTAAACCCTATCATGCAGTACGGTTACTCACTGGAACTTACTGGGCTGGGCACAGTTTCATCTCCCGGATGGAAGGACAAGTTAGACAATAACAAAACATTGTGCCTCTACTACCCATTTTCTCCAGCTTGCTTGTTCTAAAGTAGGCAGGAAGGAGGCTGGAAGAACCCAGCAGGCCAGGCAGCATCAGCAGGTGGAGAAGTTAACGTTTCGGGTGTAACCCTTTTTCAGGACTCACTGAAACATTGACTTCTCCAGCTCCTGATGCTGCCTGGCTTGCTGGGTCCTTCCAGCCTCCTGCCTGCCTACTTTGGATTCCAGCATCTGCAGTTTGTTTTGTCTCTGCAAATTGTAAAGAGGTTGGAGCTGGGGAAGAAAGGCAGTTGGCTGTTGGACTGGATGGGATGGTTTGGATGCAGGGGGCTCATGTGAAGACTGCTTCAGGAATAATTCCAGGCAGCAGCTGTTAGCAACAGTGAACCTCAGACATGGCCCTGAGCTTCCGGTGTCACGGATTAAGAATCTGCATCTGAACTTTAACCCTGAGAGCGGAAGATGTAGGAGTGGAGGTAGTCCATCGAGTCTGCTCAAAGAGTCCCTCAAATCCCTGCTCAGACAGGAGGCACCTGCTATAACCTGGACTGGGAACAGTTCATTGCACTATGAACTCCTACAATGTGCTGGGAAGCTGTTTCTCTGCATTGCTGTGCTAGAATGCTCTCTTTGCGATGAGCTCCCAGATTTGCCTCTTGAAGGGCATTGCTAAGGAGTAGCATGGAAACAGACCCTTCGGTCCAACCCGCCCAGGCCGACCAGATATCCCAATCCAATCTAGTCCCATTTTTCAGCACTTGGCCCATGAACCCTTCCTGCTCATATATCCATCCAGATGCCTCTGGAATGGCATGGTACCTCAGTGATTAGCGCTGCTGCCTCACAGTGCCAGGGACCTGGGTTCGATTCCAGCCTCAGGTGACTGCCTGTGTGTAAATTCTCCCCGTGTCTGTGTGGGTTTCCTCAGGGTGCTCTGGTTTCCTCCCACAGTCTAAAGATGTGCAGGTTAGGTGAATTGGCCGTGCTAAATTTCCCATAGTGTTCAGGGCAATGTAGGTTAGGTGCATTAGTCAGGGGGAAATATAGAGGAATAGGTTGCGGTGGGTTACTCTTCGGAGGGCTAGTGTGGACTTGTTGGGCCGAAGGGACTGTTTCCACACTGTAGGGATTCAAATTCAAATGCTGTAATTGTACCAGCCTCCACCACTTCCTCTGGTGGCTCACAGATGTGCAGGACTCTGGGGAAAAGGCAGGAAATTGACACTAGGTAATAGAGCCAGTACAGAGCACAATGGGCTGAATGGCCTACTTCTGTGCTGTAATAATCCTGCAATTCTTTTGTATTTTTATTCCAGTTCACCCTTCGATTGCTAGGAGTGGGGCTCGTACTAACTCGCAGACCTAACTCCAGATAGGTCATTTCTGAGCTGTGCATCTGCCTCATTCATTGCTATCAGCACTTTCTCAAGTCAGAGATTGACTGCACTCAGCAATACTGGAACCTGGCTCCCAGTTTCTTCAGGGGCCTCTGAGCATTTACGAAGCTCCACCTCAATTGGCCAAGACTGAAGGGCTTTCAGGAATATCTGGACCAGATTCACCGCTGACTGGATGGGACTGACCGGTCACTCAGCTCCTGTTTCGTTATGGCTTAAGTCACAAAACATTCGGATGGCAACAACTCTGAATCTGCTGGTGAGATCGGTCTGTTGTTTCAATCATGTCAAGGGCAAAGTGGATCCGGGTTCAACATGAAACCTAACAACTGTAGATCGTAACCATTGTTGCCAGCCTGTGGCTAGCAAGATGGCACGGTGGCTCAGTGGTTAGCACTGCTGCCTCACAGCACCAGAGATCTGGGTTCAATTCCTGCCTCAGGCAACTGACTGTGTGGAGTTTGCACATTCTCCCGGTGTCTGCGTGGGTTTCCTCCCACAGTCCAAAGATGTGCAGGTCAGGTGAATCGACCATGCTAAGTTGCCCGTAGTGTTAGGTGTAGGGGGATGGGTCTGGATGGGTGCGCTTCGGCAGGTTGGTGTGGACTTGTTGGGCCGAAGGGATAGGGTTTAATGGCATCCACTGTCTTGTGTACTCCGAAAGGAGCTGCATTACAACCAATGGCTGCATTTCCAATGGTTACTGCTCATTGTTTTGCTGTTTTCTCTCCCAGTGCGATGAATCTGGGGGGGCTGTTGTTTGGACTCGATGGGCCAACTGTCCTGTTTCCACACTGTAAGTAATCTTAAAAAAAAAGACCGGCAAATTAGCTGATTAAAACACACAATGTTATCACGAGATTTTACAGGGTAGATATGGAAAAGCTGTTTGCCATCGTGGAAGAGTCCACATCCCAGAGGGCCTCAGAGTAAGGGGTTGTCCAGGTAGGACAAGATGTGCAGGAATTTCTTCTCTTACAGGACAGTCATAGAATCCCCACAGTGTGGAAACAGGCCAGTTGGCCCATCGAGTCCAAACAACAGCCCCCCCAGATTCATCGCACTGGGAGAGAAAACAGCAAAACAATGAGCAGTAGCCATTGGAAATGCAGCCATTGGTTGTAATGCAGCTCCTTTCGGAGTACACAAGACAGTGGGTGCCATTAAACCCTATCCCTGTCACCCGACATTTCCCACAGCTAACCCACACATCCCCAGACAATACAGCATGGTCAATCCATCCTAACCCGAACATTGTTGGACTGTATGAGAAAACCAGATTAAACCCACACAGACACGGTGAGAACGCGCAAACTCCACACAGACAGTCACCCGAGGCTGGGATCGAAACCGGGTCGCTGGTGCTGTAAGGCAGCGGCGCTACTGCGTGACCCGCAGAGTCAGATATCTGAAAGTGGTCTCGTGCCATTTGCCAGCATATTACCCATATCCCTCTAAAGCCTTCCTATTCCTGTAATCATCCAGAGAATCTGTGGGATTCTTCATCACAGAGGGGTGGGTCTTTAACTATATTCAAGGCTGAGGATGACAAACTTTCAGACAGGAAGGAATGAAGGGTAGGGGGAAGTGGCGTTCTGGATAATCAAATCGGATATGATCAATGAATGATAGAACAGACTTGATGGGCTGAATGGTCTACCTTTGCTTCTACATTTAAGGTTTAATGGCACCCACTGTCTTGTGTACTCCGAAAGGAGCTGCATTACAACTAATGGCTGCATTTCCAATGGTTACTGCTCATTGTTTTGCTGTTTTCTCTCCCAGTGTGATGACTTTATTGCCAGTTCTTTTCAGGCTCATGTTTTCTACGTTTTCGACTCCCAGCATCCCAGTCCCCGACATTCTAGCAGAATAGTCAAATCATTATAAAGCTGTTTGGATCAAAACCAGGAAGTGTTGGAGAAACTCAGCAAGTCTGGCAGCATGTGGAGAGAAACCAGTTAATGTTTCTTGTTCAGCGATCCTCCTTATCCTCTCCACAGTCAACAAATGTGAAGCTGGAAAAGCACAGCAGGTCAGTCAACATCTGAGGAGCAGGACAGTCAATGTTCCGGGCTGATGCTGTCTGACCTGCCGGGCTTTTCCACGCCTATTGCCTCTACCTTCCAGCATCGTGTCCGTGTGGGTTTCCTCCGGGTGCTCTGGTTTCCTCCCACAATCCAAAGATGTGCTGGTTAGGTGGATTGGCCATGCTACCTTGCCCATAGTGTTAGGTGCATTAGTCAGGGGTGAATGTAGGGGAATGGGTCTGGGTCTGGGTGGGTTACCCTTCGGAGGGTCGATGTGAACTTGTTGGGCCGAAGGGCCTGTTTCCACACACTGTAGGGAATCTAATCTAATCTGCAGTCCTTACTGTCTCCTTAATCTCTCCACAGCTCTTTATAATATAAGACCATTTGGGATGTTCAGGACAGCTATTATATAAAGGCATGTTCATTTTTGTTACAATGCCTGACTGGACCATCTGGTTTTGTAATAACAAGCCCCAATTTTTCTGTGATTCTATCCCATAATGATGCTGAAGCTAAGGACTCTGTATTTTGGGATTATTAGGCGATAGTGAGGACTGCAGATGCTGGAGATTAGAGTCAAGATTAGAGTGGTGCTGGAAAAGCACAGCAGGTCAGGCAGCATCCGAGGAGCAGGAAAATCGACGTTTCGGGCAGGAGCTCTTCATCAGGAATGAGGAATTATTCCCAAGGCTGATAGGTCCCATGTTCACACAACCTGACAACACTGACAAACGTTAATATGGGAGGGAAGAGACTGCATTGGGAGCAATGGATACAGTAGATGTGTGTGTGGAAGTACAGGTAAATCTGTGATGGATGTGCACATTATCCGCCATCTACAAACAGACCCCACCACTAGAGTTTTGTCCCCTCCCAAACCCAACAGTGTTCCATAAAGACCATTCCTTCCACGACTCACCTGTTAGGTCTACGCCCCCCACCAACCTACCCTCCCCTCCCAGCACCTTTCCTTGCCACCACAGGAATTGCAAAACCTGTGTCCACAGCTCTCCCCTCACCTCCGTCCAAGACCCCAAAGGAGCCTTCCACATCTGTCACAGATTTACACGTCATCTATTGTATCCCTACATTGTGCTCTCCCCTACATTGGGGAGACAGGACGCCTACTTGCAGAATGCTTCAGAGAATATCTCCGGGACACCCGCATGAAACGACCCCACCGCCCTGTGGTTGAACCCTTTAACTCCCCCTCCCACTTTGCCAAGGACATACAGGTCTTGGGCTACCTGAGAGCAAGAGAAGACATCAGATCTCGACCAGCTCAGGAACTCTACCTCTCTGTTCTCTGCAGAAAAAGCTACTTTAGGCCTGAAGAAAACCAATATGTTTTTCCTTTAGTGGTTGCTGCTGTGAGCTGTAATTTTTATTGATAAGTCAGAGTCTTTTTGCCAGTGTACCAGCCACCCTGTGCCTTTTTTGCAAACCAGTGGAAGCCTCCAGAGAAGGAACAAACAAAAAAACAGTCCCTTCGGAAGAGCAGTTACTGAATTTGAAATGTTAGCGCTGTTTTCTCTCTCCACAGATGCTGCCAGACCTGCTGAGTTTCTCCAGCACTTTCTCCAAGAAGCATTCTGACCAGCACAAAAATCAACTGCCTTCCCAGTCTTTCCCTCTGTCCATAAAACCCATGTTTTTTCTTCTTGTCTCTGTGTGTTCATAAGGGGATTATTGTTTTAATTAGTAGTGTTATATGCTGATGGTTCATACTTGTTTATCTGTAGATGGAATCTATTACTTAGTAATAAATAGCAACTTTTGTTAAGTGTAGGAACCTGATTCATGCTTTCTGTCAACTTGGGACTGGAAAACATGGCATGAGGGTGTCACTGATTAGGCCAACGGTTAATGCCCAGAGGGCAGTTAAATGAACAAGATAGTTTTTTTCTGACAGTGGTTTCATGGTCATCATTAGACTCTTAATTCCAGATTTTTATTGAATTCAAATTCCACCATCTACCATGGCAGGATTTGAACTCTGGCCCCCCAGAGCATTACTTGGGTCTCTGGATTAACAGTCCAGTGATAATACCACAGGGCCATCACCTCCCTATCTTTGTGTACATTTTAAAAATCATTAAGTTTTACAATGGCTCTAGGAATAGTGGGACTTGATCTCCAGGCTAGCTTTCCTCATTGAGAGGGTGACAATTTAAAACCTCTCTCTCCACAGATACGCTGAGTTACCCCTCAACCTATCAAGGGTGGCCTCACCCAGTTGGGATTTCAGGTGAATGTGGTCCTTCAGGAATCCTCTCACCAAATCCAGTGCCGACCTTTGACCTCCTGCTGCATCTGGTCACCCTGCCCATGGTTCTTTGGGACAAACAGCTGGTTCGACACGTAGGTTTCCCCCCCCCGAGACCCTGAGGAGGTATCCAATCTCACAGAGGTGGCAGGTCTGGGGCGCAGGGGGAAGGGGTTACTGAAAAGAGGCAATGTTGCTGGAACAGCTTCCAGAGAGTTTCTCTCTTAACCGGCTGACACAAGCTGATATTAATTAACCAGCTCACATGGTGAAATTCCCAAGAATTTCAGACAGCTCCGATTACAGACTGTGGTAAAGTACAGCTCCATTTGTATCTCATCGTTAACAGGAAGAACGAAAGATTCAATTTCCAGCCAAGACCCACTGACAATTTGCAGCAGATCTCAGAAGGAGCAGGAACCCAGAATGCTGTTTCTACATTTAATCCCCGGACTGTTTTCTTTGGAGAAGGGAAGGTTGAGGGAGACGTGATCAAGGTTAATATGATTATAAGAGGCACAGTCAGGGTGAAAAGAGAGCGGCTGTTCCCATTGGTGGAAGGCTGAAGAACTTGGGGATCTTAAGTGAAAGGCGGGAGGTTTAGAGGGTAGTGAGGAACGATATTCCCACCTGAGGGGGGTCTGGAATGCACTCCCTGAGATGGGAAACTATACAGTTTTTAAAATATACTTGGATGAGCACTTGAAGTGAAATAACACTCAAGGCTATGGGCCTAATGTGCAAAAGTAGAACTAGGTAGTCGTGCAATTTCAATCGGCTGAAGGGCCTCTTCTGGACTGTCTAACCCTATGAATTTCTGGATCTCTGATTATCGATCAGGAGAAGGAGTCCTGGGCAAAATGTCCACTTGCATTCCATTCCCAAAATGGTGGGCACCACTTAGCGCTGCCAACTATGACCCCATCTCTTCCTGGAGGTTTCATCACATGACTCCATCCCCAGGCTCCAGCCATTGGTAAGCCAATTCCTTCGCACTTGTGATGTACTGCCTTCCCCCACCAATCAGAACGCAACAATATTAACAACCCAGTCGGATAAAGCCAAGTCCCCCCTCTCTCTCTATATTCAATATTTTTGGATCTGATAAAGAGAAGTGTTCCAAAGGAACTAACAAAAAAGATCAATCTTTTTCAACATCCCTGTGATTTTTCTCCAGGGTTGGTGCAGCAGCGACCTGGAGATTATACTTCCACTCCTTGAGACTTCAGGCCAATCCTGGAGGATTGAGTACAAATGGGGAATGGGAGGAGCTGGGTGTAGTGAACAGGGCGTGAGGCTCCCCCCGAGACCCTGAGGAGGTATCCAGGAGGTTCTGGCTTGGATAATGGTAAGGTTTGTTGCATGATGGTCAGTCAAACATTAAGGAGTTCCTGATCCATCTGCTCCATCCAAAACTGAGACCTGATCTTTCTTAGTCCACCTACAGACTGTGGTGACATCAGCAGAATAGGTGGAGCCAATGTAACATTAACCCCTTCAGAACCAAGATCTATACAAGAGCCAGGGGAGGGGGTAAAGACTAACTGGATATTGATAGATTGGAAGATGGGTAAACTATCACCTGAGCACAGTGGCTCACTGATTGTAAGCATCAATGTTATTGCCTTGGAATCAACCATTTGTGAATTCCAATCCCACTGCAGAGAGTCAAGCACAATCTCAGTGGATGTTCGTGTGCAATGCTGAGGGTGTGCTGCACTGTTGGGGGTGCCTCTCTTGGATAAGATGTCAAACCCAGACACTGTCTGCTCTCTCACATAGACATACATAAAAAAAATCCTCTTTCACTGTTTCAAAGGATGGCGAGGCAGGTTATCCAGTCATTACCATGGTGCTGTCTGTGGGAGCTTTCTGTGTGCTGATTGCCCACCACATTTCATTCATTACATCAATACTGACATTTCCAAGATAACTCCTGTACTGCACTCTGGGCTGTTCTGAGGTTGTGAAGTGTGCTATGCAAATGCATGACTTCTTCTTCACACTCAGATTCAAATCTCACAGCGATCTGCCTCAGAATCTCACTGGGTGATGTCCATACTGATTGAGGCATTGTGTGATTGGGCACAAAGTACATGACTAGGAAAGGTTTGGAGGGATTTAGTCCAGGAGCAGGAAGGTGGGACTAGTTTAGTTTGGGATCATGGTCAGCAATGGACTGGTTGGGCCGAAGGGTCTGTTTCTGTGCTGTATGACTCTATGACTGTTGACTGACTGGTCTATTCAACGGTGGTATATCCTCCATTTTGAATCACTAGATAGAGCCAAGACAAAGCAGGATGGGAACTAACTACCTCAAACAAGCCGTACCCACACACTGGTGGGTATAAGTGGCAAATGCCAGCCTTGGGCGTCTGGGAAAATACCATCCCCCTAACCCAGCCCTGACTCAATTGGACATGGTCAAATCACTCATCTGTCTTCCCATGTGGTTAGCATCCCTGAGGGTCACTGATATCTCTTGACCCCTTCAGCAGTCTGTCCTTTTCTAGAGAGATGGTTAAGAGTCAGAACGAGACAGAGAGAGAGAGAGAGAGAGAGAGAGATGGTGGGGGATCTGGTGGGAACCAATTCTATTTTGACGTCACCTTAAAGGATTGACGTAACAAAGTCGCAGTGGTTCTTGGCAACACAGAGTGGGAAATAACTGTCCGTCATTAAAGCTTCCCACTTGGGTCAAAAGAAATAAAACTCACTTCTTTTTTTTCCTGGCTTAATCTTTTGGGAGTTGTGTTGCGAGCTTTCTTGATGTAGGGAGGTAGGATTTCTCCCTGTGTGTGTCTTCTGGATGGACAGACAGCTCTCCAAACCACCAGAGATAGTGGGAGCAGCCTCAACCCATGTCACATAGACAGTGTAATCAAACAAACAGCAAAAAGCTGATAGATTTCCCACAAAACTCCCTCTCAGAAGGAGGCTCACTGAATGGTGTAACTCTACAGCAAGGCACACTCACATACGCAGATGGGTAATAACATGGGTGGGGAAAGTAATCACTGAAGAACAGGCAGTGCTGCACCCCCCCCACTGCCCGCGCTCCCACACCCCAAAGCAACGCACTGTCTGTGGAGTTATGCTTTCCCAGGTAACCAGGCCTCATGTCTCGGCCTCATGTCTCAGCCTCAGTACTGAGACACAATAAAATGAAAAAAGCGACATACCTTGTCCAGGCCCAAATTCTAGTAACCCCTCCCGGATTTCTACACTTCTCCACCCCACACTCTCTCTCTTGCTCCAGCCACCCTCCCACCTTTAAGACCCTCCTGCACACCCACTATTCAGTTGACTTGTGGGCTGGATCAAAAATGGCCCCTTGTTTTTTGGCTCAGTATCAACTTTGCTGACATACTTACGTAGTGTTTTGGGATCTTTTGTGACAATGCAAGGTGCTACATCAATGCAGGTTCTTGATGTTGAGGGCCAAGGAAACGTATGTGTGTGAGAGAGAGAGAGGTCATTCAGTCCCTCAAACTTATGTCACTGCATTGTGAGATCATGGCTAGTCTGTAGAGGTTACCTAATCAACCTGTTCAACTTTTGGCCTGGTGTGGTGGTCTCCTGGCCCAGCGTGGTGGTCTTTTAGCAGCACGTGGCTATATCAGGCCTGGCCTGACCTGAGCTTACACTCCAGCTTCAAGGTGGTTCCAGAGTGATCTCCCGGCCTCGCAAATCCTGAGGGGAAACCCAGCGTGGTCTGGGGACTGTGTGTCAGTGTGGTCTGGGGACTGAGTGTCAGTGTAGACTGGGGATTGGATGACAGTGTGGGCTGGAGACTGTGTGTCAGTGTGGACTGGGGACTGTGTGTCAGTGTGGACTGGGGACTGTGTGTCAGTGTGGACTGGGACTGTGTCAGTGTGGACTGGGTCAGTCTATCAGTGTGGACTGGGGACTGTGTGTCAGTGTGGACTGGGGACTGTGTGTCAGTGTGGACTGGGGACTGTGGGTCAGTGTGGACTGGGACTGTGTCAGTGTGGACCGGGACAGTCTATCAGTGTGGACTGGGGACTGTGTGTCAGTGTGGACTGGGGACTGTGTGTCAGTGTGGACTGGGGACTGTGGGTCAGTGTGGACTGGGGACTGTGTGTCAGTGTGGACTGGGGACTGTGTGTCAGTGTGGACTGGGGACTGTGTGTCAGTGTGGACTGGGGACTGTGTGTCAGTGTGGACTGGGGACTGTGTGTCAGTGTGGACTGGGGACTGTGTGTCAGTGTGGACTGGGGACTGTGTGTCAGTGTGGACTGGGGACTGTGTGTCAGTGTGGACTGGGGACTGTGTGTCAGTGTGGACTGGGGACTGTGTGTCAGTGTGGACTGGGGACTGTGTGTCAGTGTGGACTGGGGACTGTGTGTCAGTGTGGACTGGGGACTGTGTGTCAGTGTGGACTGGGGACTGTGTGTCAGTGTGGACTGGGGACTGTGTGTCAGTGTGGACTGGGGACTGTGTGTCAGTGTGGACTGGGGACTGTGTGTCAGTGTGGACTGGGGACTGTGTGTCAGTGTGGACTGGGGACTGTGTGTCAGTGTGGACTGGGGACTGTGTGTCAGTGTGGACTGGGGACTGTGTGTCAGTGTGGACTGGGGACTGTGTGTCAGTGTGGACTGGGGACTGTGTGTCAGTGTGGACTGGGGACTGTGTGTCAGTGTGGACTGGGGACTGTGTGTCAGTGTGGACTGGGGACTGTGTGTCAGTGTGGACTGGGGACTGTGTGTCAGTGTGGACTGGGGACTGTGTGTCAGTGTGGACTGGGGACTGTGTGTCAGTGTGGACTGGGGACTGTGTGTCAGTGTGGACTGGGGACTGTGTGTCAGTGTGGACTGGGGACTGTGTGTCAGTGTGGACTGGGGACTGTGTGTCAGTGTGGACTGGGGACTGTGTGTCAGTGTGGACTGGGGACTGTGTGTCAGTGTGGACTGGGGACTGTGTGTCAGTGTGGACTGGGGACTGTGTGTCAGTGTGGACTGGGGACTGTGTGTCAGTGTGGACTGGGGACTGTGTGTCAGTGTGGACTGGGGACTGTGTGTCAGTGTGGACTGGGGACTGTGTGTCAGTGTGGACTGGGGACTGTGTGTCAGTGTGGACTGGGGACTGTGTGTCAGTGTGGACTGGGGACTGTGTGTCAGTGTGGACTGGGGACTGTGTGTCAGTGTGGACTGGGGACTGTGTGTCAGTGTGGACTGGGGACTGTGTGTCAGTGTGGACTGGGGACTGTGTGTCAGTGTGGACTGGGGACTGTGTGTCAGTGTGGACTGGGGACTGTGTGTCAGTGTGGACTGGGGACTGTGTGTCAGTGTGGACTGGGGACTGTGTGTCAGTGTGGACTGGGGACTGTGTGTCAGTGTGGACTGGGGACTGTGTGTCAGTGTGGACTGGGGACTGTGTGTCAGTGTGGACTGGGGACTGTGTGTCAGTGTGGACTGGGGACTGTGTGTCAGTGTGGACTGGGGACTGTGTGTCAGTGTGGACTGGGGACTGTGTGTCAGTGTGGACTGGGGACTGTGTGTCAGTGTGGACTGGGGACTGTGTGTCAGTGTGGACTGGGGACTGTGTGTCAGTGTGGACTGGGGACTGTGTGTCAGTGTGGACTGGGGACTGTGTGTCAGTGTGGACTGGGGACTGTGTGTCAGTGTGGACTGGGGACTGTGTGTCAGTGTGGACTGGGGACTGTGTGTCAGTGTGGACTGGGGACTGTGTGTCAGTGTGGACTGGGGACTGTGTGTCAGTGTGGACTGGGGACTGTGTGTCAGTGTGGACTGGGGACTGTGTGTCAGTGTGGACTGGGGACTGTGTGTCAGTGTGGACTGGGGACTGTGTGTCAGTGTGGACTGGGGACTGTGTGTCAGTGTGGACTGGGGACTGTGTGTCAGTGTGGACTGGGGACTGTGTGTCAGTGTGGACTGGGGACTGTGTGTCAGTGTGGACTGGGGACTGTGTGTCAGTGTGGACTGGGGACTGTGTGTCAGTGTGGACTGGGGACTGTGTGTCAGTGTGGACTGGGGACTGTGTGTCAGTGTGGACTGGGGACTGTGTGTCAGTGTGGACTGGGGACTGTGTGTCAGTGTGGACTGGGGACTGTGTGTCAGTGTGGACTGGGGACTGTGTGTCAGTGTGGACTGGGGACTGTGTGTCAGTGTGGACTGGGGACTGTGTGTCAGTGTGGACTGGGGACTGTGTGTCAGTGTGGACTGGGGACTGTGTGTCAGTGTGGACTGGGGACTGTGTGTCAGTGTGGACTGGGGACTGTGTGTCAGTGTGGACTGGGGACTGTGTGTCAGTGTGGACTGGGGACTGTGTGTCAGTGTGGACTGGGGACTGTGTGTCAGTGTGGACTGGGGACTGTGTGTCAGTGTGGACTGGGGACTGTGTGTCAGTGTGGACTGGGGACTGTGTGTCAGTGTGGACTGGGGACTGTGTGTCAGTGTGGACTGGGGACTGTGTGTCAGTGTGGACTGGGGACTGTGTGTCAGTGTGGACTGGGGACTGTGTGTCAGTGTGGACTGGGGACTGTGTGTCAGTGTGGACTGGGGACTGTGTGTCAGTGTGGACTGGGGACTGTGTGTCAGTGTGGACTGGGGACTGTGTGTCAGTGTGGACTGGGGACTGTGTGTCAGTGTGGACTGGGGACTGTGTGTCAGTGTGGACTGGGGACTGTGTGTCAGTGTGGACTGGGGACTGTGTGTCAGTGTGGACTGGGGACTGTGTGTCAGTGTGGACTGGGGACTGTGTGTCAGTGTGGACTGGGGACTGTGTGTCAGTGTGGACTGGGGACTGTGTGTCAGTGTGGACTGGGGACTGTGTGTCAGTGTGGACTGGGGACTGTGTGTCAGTGTGGACTGGGGACTGTGTGTCAGTGTGGACTGGGGACTGTGTGTCAGTGTGGACTGGGGACTGTGTGTCAGTGTGGACTGGGGACTGTGTGTCAGTGTGGACTGGGGACTGTGTGTCAGTGTGGACTGGGGACTGTGTGTCAGTGTGGACTGGGGACTGTGTGTCAGTGTGGACTGGGGACTGTGTGTCAGTGTGGACTGGGGACTGTGTGTCAGTGTGGACTGGGGACTGTGTGTCAGTGTGGACTGGGGACTGTGTGTCAGTGTGGACTGGGGACTGTGTGTCAGTGTGGACTGGGGACTGTGTGTCAGTGTGGACTGGGGACTGTGTGTCAGTGTGGACTGGGGACTGTGTGTCAGTGTGGACTGGGGACTGTGTGTCAGTGTGGACTGGGGACTGTGTGTCAGTGTGGACTGGGGACTGTGTGTCAGTGTGGACTGGGGACTGTGTGTCAGTGTGGACTGGGGACTGTGTGTCAGTGTGGACTGGGGACTGTGTGTCAGTGTGGACTGGGGACTGTGTGTCAGTGTGGACTGGGGACTGTGTGTCAGTGTGGACTGGGGACTGTGTGTCAGTGTGGACTGGGGACTGTGTGTCAGTGTGGACTGGGGACTGTGTGTCAGTGTGGACTGGGGACTGTGTGTCAGTGTGGACTGGGGACTGTGTGTCAGTGTGGACTGGGGACTGTGTGTCAGTGTGGACTGGGGACTGTGTGTCAGTGTGGACTGGGGACTGTGTGTCAGTGTGGACTGGGGACTGTGTGTCAGTGTGGACTGGGGACTGTGTGTCAGTGTGGACTGGGGACTGTGTGTCAGTGTGGACTGGGGACTGTGTGTCAGTGTGGACTGGGGACTGTGTGTCAGTGTGGACTGGGGACTGTGTGTCAGTGTGGACTGGGGACTGTGTGTCAGTGTGGACTGGGGACTGTGTGTCAGTGTGGACTGGGGACTGTGTGTCAGTGTGGACTGGGGACTGTGTGTCAGTGTGGACTGGGGACTGTGTGTCAGTGTGGACTGGGGACTGTGTGTCAGTGTGGACTGGGGACTGTGTGTCAGTGTGGACTGGGGACTGTGTGTCAGTGTGGACTGGGGACTGTGTGTCAGTGTGGACTGGGGACTGTGTGTCAGTGTGGACTGGGGACTGTGTGTCAGTGTGGACTGGGGACTGTGTGTCAGTGTGGACTGGGGACTGTGTGTCAGTGTGGACTGGGGACTGTGTGTCAGTGTGGACTGGGGACTGTGTGTCAGTGTGGACTGGGGACTGTGTGTCAGTGTGGACTGGGGACTGTGTGTCAGTGTGGACTGGGGACTGTGTGTCAGTGTGGACTGGGGACTGTGTGTCAGTGTGGACTGGGGACTGTGTGTCAGTGTGGACTGGGGACTGTGTGTCAGTGTGGACTGGGGACTGTGTGTCAGTGTGGACTGGGGACTGTGTGTCAGTGTGGACTGGGGACTGTGTGTCAGTGTGGACTGGGGACTGTGTGTCAGTGTGGACTGGGGACTGTGTGTCAGTGTGGACTGGGGACTGTGTGTCAGTGTGGACTGGGGACTGTGTGTCAGTGTGGACTGGGGACTGTGTGTCAGTGTGGACTGGGGACTGTGTGTCAGTGTGGACTGGGGACTGTGTGTCAGTGTGGACTGGGGACTGTGTGTCAGTGTGGACTGGGGACTGTGTGTCAGTGTGGACTGGGGACTGTGTGTCAGTGTGGACTGGGGACTGTGTGTCAGTGTGGACTGGGGACTGTGTGTCAGTGTGGACTGGGGACTGTGTGTCAGTGTGGACTGGGGACTGTGTGTCAGTGTGGACTGGGGACTGTGTGTCAGTGTGGACTGGGGACTGTGTGTCAGTGTGGACTGGGGACTGTGTGTCAGTGTGGACTGGGGACTGTGTGTCAGTGTGGACTGGGGACTGTGTGTCAGTGTGGACTGGGGACTGTGTGTCAGTGTGGACTGGGGACTGTGTGTCAGTGTGGACTGGGGACTGTGTGTCAGTGTGGACTGGGGACTGTGTGTCAGTGTGGACTGGGGACTGTGTGTCAGTGTGGACTGGGGACTGTGTGTCAGTGTGGACTGGGGACTGTGTGTCAGTGTGGACTGGGGACTGTGTGTCAGTGTGGACTGGGGACTGTGTGTCAGTGTGGACTGGGGACTGTGTGTCAGTGTGGACTGGGGACTGTGTGTCAGTGTGGACTGGGGACTGTGTGTCAGTGTGGACTGGGGACTGTGTGTCAGTGTGGACTGGGGACTGTGTGTCAGTGTGGACTGGGGACTGTGTGTCAGTGTGGACTGGGGACTGTGTGTCAGTGTGGACTGGGGACTGTGTGTCAGTGTGGACTGGGGACTGTGTGTCAGTGTGGACTGGGGACTGTGTGTCAGTGTGGACTGGGGACTGTGTGTCAGTGTGGACTGGGGACTGTGTGTCAGTGTGGACTGGGGACTGTGTGTCAGTGTGGACTGGGGACTGTGTGTCAGTGTGGACTGGGGACTGTGTGTCAGTGTGGACTGGGGACTGTGTGTCAGTGTGGACTGGGGACTGTGTGTCAGTGTGGACTGGGGACTGTGTGTCAGTGTGGACTGGGGACTGTGTGTCAGTGTGGACTGGGGACTGTGTGTCAGTGTGGACTGGGGACTGTGTGTCAGTGTGGACTGGGGACTGTGTGTCAGTGTGGACTGGGGACTGTGTGTCAGTGTGGACTGGGGACTGTGTGTCAGTGTGGACTGGGGACTGTGTGTCAGTGTGGACTGGGGACTGTGTGTCAGTGTGGACTGGGGACTGTGTGTCAGTGTGGACTGGGGACTGTGTGTCAGTGTGGACTGGGGACTGTGTGTCAGTGTGGACTGGGGACTGTGTGTCAGTGTGGACTGGGGACTGTGTGTCAGTGTGGACTGGGGACTGTGTGTCAGTGTGGACTGGGGACTGTGTGTCAGTGTGGACTGGGGACTGTGTGTCAGTGTGGACTGGGGACTGTGTGTCAGTGTGGACTGGGGACTGTGTGTCAGTGTGGACTGGGGACTGTGTGTCAGTGTGGACTGGGGACTGTGTGTCAGTGTGGACTGGGGACTGTGTGTCAGTGTGGACTGGGGACTGTGTGTCAGTGTGGACTGGGGACTGTGTGTCAGTGTGGACTGGGGACTGTGTGTCAGTGTGGACTGGGGACTGTGTGTCAGTGTGGACTGGGGACTGTGTGTCAGTGTGGACTGGGGACTGTGTGTCAGTGTGGACTGGGGACTGTGTGTCAGTGTGGACTGGGGACTGTGTGTCAGTGTGGACTGGGGACTGTGTGTCAGTGTGGACTGGGGACTGTGTGTCAGTGTGGACTGGGGACTGTGTGTCAGTGTGGACTGGGGACTGTGTGTCAGTGTGGACTGGGGACTGTGTGTCAGTGTGGACTGGGGACAGTGTGCCAGTGTGGACTGGGACTGTGTTACAGTGTGGACTGGGGACTGTGTGTCAGTGTGGACTGGGGACTGTGTGTCAGTGTGGACTGGGGACTGTGTGTCAGTGTGGACTGGGGACTGTGTGTCAGTGTGGACTGGGGACTGTGTGTCAGTGTGGACTGGGGACTGTGTGTCAGTGTGGACTGGGGACTGTGTGTCAGTGTGGACTGGGGACAGTGTGCCAGTGTGGACTGGGACTGTGTTACAGTGTTGGACTGGGGCTGTGTTACAGTGTGGACTGGGGACTGTGTGTCAGTGTGGACTGGGGACAGTGTGCCAGTGTGGACTGGGACTGTGTTACAGTGTGAACTGGGGTCTGTGTTACAGTGTGGACTGGGGACTGTGTGTCAGTGTGGCCTGGGGACAGTGTGCCAGTGTGGACTGGGACTGTGTTACAGTGTGCGCTGGAGACTGTGTTACAGTGTGGACTGGGGACTGTGTGACAGTGTGGACTGGGGACTGTGTGTCAGTGTGGACTGGGGACTGTGTGTCAGTTTGGACTGGGGAGTATGTGACAGTGTGGACTGGGGACTGTGTGACAGTGTGGACTGGGGACTGTGTGACAGTGTTGGCTGGGGACTGTGTGTCAGTGTGGACTGGGGACACTGTGTCAGTGTGGACTGGGGACTGTGTGACAGTGTGGACTGGGGACTGTGTGTCAGTGTGGACTGGGGACAGTGTGTCAGTGTGGACTGAGGACTGTGTTACAGTGTGGACGTGGGACTGTGTGTCAGTGTGGACTGGGGACTGTGTGTCAGTGTGGCCTGAGGACTGTGTGACAGTGTGGACTGGGGACTGTGTGTCAGTGTGGACTGGGGACAGTGTGACAGTGTGGACTGGGACTGTGTGTCAGTGTGGACTGGGGACAGTGTGTTAGTGTGGACTGGGGACAGTGTGTCAGTGTGGACTAGGGACTGTGTGACAGTGTGGACTGGGGACAGTGAGTCAGTGTGGTCTGGGACTGTGTGTCAGTGTGGACTGGGGACAGTGTGTCAGTGTGGACTGAGGACTGTGTGACAGTGTGGACTGGGGACAGTGTGTCAGTGGAAGGACTACTGTTTTGAGCGTTGAAATCACTATTTTTAATAATTTATTTGTTCGATCTGCAATGCTCGACTTTTAAATTTTTTAATTTTCTATTTTTTCTCCTACGTACTTGTTCTGAAGAATCTGTGTCTCTGTGCCCTGTGCAAGTGGCATCGTCAGTGGCAATTTGTTAACTTGTCACTGCACACATGTGAACACTATGACAATAAAACTAATTCAATTCAGGTTAGGATTTAATAGTGGCTTCTGGGCCAATGGTAGGGACACTACCAGTGCACCACTAGAGCCCCATAGCTGTGCTCTGTGTTGACTCTATCTAGCTGTGTAGTCTGCACATCCCTCCGTACCCTTATTCAGCAGATTTAATCTCTCTGCTTTCAATCATTGGCTGATTTATTTTTGTTAGAAAGACTTCCTTCCTTCTATTGTGAAGAAGTGTTTTCGCATTTCTGTCTCCTCCTGCCTGGCCCTGATGTTTAAGGTTACATCCCAAACTCTCCCGCCAACCAAAGCAAAAATCATTCTCCATCGATCCTGTCAAAATACCAAACACTTAAATAGATCACCCTTTAACCACCTACATTCCAGGGACTTTGTACCTAATTTATATAATTTCTCCTCCAATTCTAACCCTTAGAACATTCCAAAGGTTGCACAATACATTCCTTCCAAGACTAATTTCTCTTTTCTTAAGATGTAGTACCCAGAGCTGTTGGTATAGCTTCTAATCTGGTCTAACCTGAACTTTGTGCAGATTTATATGAACAAACTTTATTCGGTGTGTATTTGTAAGCTTTGCATATTCTGGCCGTTAGTTTGGCGAATATACAGAAAGGGAGTAAGCAAGAGAAAAGACAGAGATAAAAGAATATCTTCAAAAGTGAGATGGATTCGTTTCTGGGCACTGAGGGAATCATGAGGTACAAGGGTCAGGGGGAAGGTCAACTGTGGTCTTATCAATCGGTGATGAAGGTTGGAATGCTGATCCCAAGGACAAGCTGATCAGGGAGTTGAGATCTGGGGAACTGGCTGCGGAATGCCCTGTTGCTGTGCTGTTTTTACAGTTCACCCTGAGAATCTTTTCCACGCCTCTTGTGGTTCTGATTTGTGATTGTGAAAGCCCCAATTTCTTTTGGCCATGGCTGTTCAGGAGTCTCTCCTGTGCTGACCTCTGGCCATGTGGGCAGGGTTTGCTCGTTGACAGGTGGCTGGTGTTACAGCTGTATCATGAACGCATCTTCTTTGGACGTCAAGTCCTGGGCTGGAACTCAAACCCAGATCCCATGGCTCAGAGGCAGGGACACTACCCACTGCTCACTTTGTGTGCTCTCCACTCAGTGATAACTGTGAGCAGGTACAGTCACACAGCATGGAAACCAACTCTCCTACCCAGTCAGTCATAATCCCAAACTAATCTAGTCCCACCCGCCAGCACTTGGCCCATATCCCTCCAAGCATTTCTTATTGAAGTACTTGAAACAAGTGTAGAAAAGATTTACAAGGATGTTGCCAGGGTTTGAGCTATAGGGAGAGGGTGGTTAGGCTGGGGCTGTTTTCCCTGGAGCGTTGAGGAGTGACTTTATAGAGGCTTATAAAATCATGAGATGGCATGGATAGGGTGGATAGTCAAGGTGAGGGCCTCCCTGGGGTGGGGGAGTCCACAACTTGAGGACATAGGTTGGAGGTGAGAAAGGAAAGATATAAAAGGGACATAAGGGGCAACCTTTGCACACGGAACGAACTGCCAGAGGAAATGGTGGAGGCTGGTAGTGTTACAATATTAAAAAGGCACCTGGATGCATACATGAATAGGAAGACTTTAGGGGGATCTGGGCCAAATGATGGCAAATGATTCATTTAGCATATCTGGTTGGCAGGGACAAGTTGGACTGAGGGATCTGTTTCTGTGCTGTACATCTCCATGACTTTACTTATCCAAGTGATTTTTGTAAACATTGTAACTGTATCCGTATCCACTACATCCTCTGGGAGTTCAGTCCACACACCACCCGTTCTCTGTGAAAAAGCTGTCCCTCAGACCTTTTTCAAATGTTTCTCCTCTCATCTTAAAAATACAACCCCTAGAGTTGAAATTCCTTGGCGAAAAGACATCTGCCATTCACCTTATCTACTCCCCTCATGATTTTATAAACCTCTACAAGGTCACCCCTCACCCTCCTACACTCCAGTGAAAAAAGTCCCAGCCTATTCTTATATCTCAAACCCTTCATTCCCAGCAACATCCTGGTAAATCTTTTCGGAACCCTCTGCACCTTAATGATGTCCTTCCTATAACAGGGCGACCAGAACTGCACACAATGCTCCAGAACAGGCCTCACCAACATCCCGTCCAGCCTTAACATGACGACCCAACTCCTATTGGTAAATACACTGTGCTAGACTGAACAACACAGGCTCTCCAAGTCATACAGTTTGTTTGTTAACAGCAGGGGAACTTTAGACATGCATCACGCTGTATTACCGAGCACAGATTTCTGCAATACCACCTTGCCCGTTAGCGAGAGAGTAATTATTCTCAACGTGGTACAGGATTTCACAAACCCTGGGAAACAAAGCGTCATTTTAGAGCCAAACATTTCCACAGCTTAGAAATTAACTGAACGTTTTGTTACTGGGCTCCAATGGGACAAGGAGTGGGCCTGTTGATCAAATATTCCGGATAGTTAAGAGGTCCACCTGACCACAGTCAACACTGACCAAGCAAAGCATCAAAACATCAACATTCCTTTAAAACATCAATGTTAAAACATACAGAGAGTAGAAGGACATAATGCAAGGGGGTATAGACATAACTGTTATACAGATAGTGTAGCATAAATATTCAGACATCACAATAGACTTTGGTATTTGTGGTATGTAATTAGATTCCCTACAGTGTGGAAATAGGCCCTTCGGCCCAACCTGTCCACACCGACCCTCTGAAGAGTAACCCACCCAGACCCATTTCCTTTTGACTAATGCAGCTAACACCATGGACAATTTAGAATGCCAATTCACCTAACCTGCACATCTGTGTGACCGTGGGAGGAAACCAGAGCACCCATAGGGGGCCCACACAGACACGGGTAGAATGTGCAAACTCCACACAGACAGTCGCCCGAGGCTGGAATCGAACCTGGGTCCCTGGCGCTGTGAGGCAGCAGTGCTAACCACTGAGCCACCGTGCCACCCCTCATTCTGGCCTGTCTATCAAGAGTGCCACTTGATTAGAGTGCCAGTTAAAACAAAGCTGTACTGTGTTAGCATCTGTAGTTCTGAATGAGGAACAGGAAAAGGCCGCATGTCTCTACAGCCTTCAGAGGGATTCCAACAGGGGAATTGAACAGGATGCCATGCTTTGTCAATCAGTCCTGAACCTCCTGTAGGTATTGCTCCTAACATTCACCAGTGCCTCCCCTTCATGGGTTTTACATTTTAAACTGGGAGGTGGAGGGGGAGAGCAACCTGGGGGGTACAGGTGCATCGATCATTGAAAGGACAGGTTGACAGTGTGGTTAAAAAAATATACATTAGCGCAGGCTTTATTAATAGGGGACTGGGATACAAAAGCAGGAAGTTAATTAAACTTATGTAACAATATTGGTTCAACTTCAACTGTAGTATTGTTAGCTCAGTCATTCAGGAACAATATGAAAGCACTGGCGAGGGACCAGCAAAGATCCATGAGTCTGCACCCAGGCAAGAGAAACATCCAGGTCTCCACAGAGACTGTTTTTCTCAGAGGGAGAGGAGGTCATCTGCCAGACCAATGTGTGCCAGTCCTATCTGTGCCAGACCTATCTGTGCCAGTCCATCGTGTGCCAGACCAATGTGTGCCAGTCCTATCTGTGCCAGACCTATCTGTGCCAGTCCATTGTGTGCCAGACCTACCTGTGCCAGTCCTATCTGTGCCAGACCTATCTATGTCAGACCTATCTGTGCCAGTCCATAGTGTGCCAGACCTATCTATGCCAGACCCTTCCGTGCCAGTCCTATCTATGCCAGACTAATGTGTGCTAGACCAATGTGTACCAGTCCAAAGTGTGCTAGACCAATGTGTACCAGCCCTACCTGTGCCAGTCCATTGTGTGCCAGGCCTACCTGTGCCTGACCTATCAGTGCCAGTGCTTTCTATGCCAGACCAATGTGTGCCAGACCAATGTGTGCCAATCCAATGTGTGCCAGTCCTACCTGTGCCAGCCCTACCTGTGGGAGTGCTGCCCTGGCACAGATGTCTTTCTTCTATTAAACGGAGGCCCTGCCCACCATCACAGGTGGATAGAAAGGATCCCAGGGCACTATGACAAGGAGATGCTGGGGGGGTTACCCCTCCCGTGTACTGGACATTATTTATCCTTCAACCAACACAATTTAAAAACCGTGTTGTTTGCAAATTGGCTGCAACTATGACCATACTTGATTGGCTGTGGAATGCTTTGGGGAATTCTGTGGTCATGAAAGGTGCTAGATAAATTCAGGTTGTAGGCAGCCTCTGATAACCCACAACCTTCAATCAGTGACAGTAGAGTTACAGAGAGAGGGTGGGGTGTGATAGTGGGTGAGGTTTTTGTATCATTTGTGTGGACTCCTGTAAAGAACAGGAATGACCCTGCCTATGACACTCAAACAGCCCCACTGTCTAATTTACTAACCGTACCAACCCAGGTACAGTACAGCCCAGGGGAGGATCCAAACACACTGGGCTCAATATCACAGCTTCAGGATTGTAGATCCATGGAGTGAAGGATATGGTGCTGCCCACAGATAGCTACTGACTCTCAGACTGTCCCCGAGTACTGTTCTAGCCGGCGTTAAAGCTCAATGGCCTATCTACTAGCATCTAATCGTTAATCAATTAAGGGATACAATACAGGGATTAAGCTATTTTCTGTCTGCCAGCTAAAACAAAATAAACCTTCTCAGGACAGAATTATAGAATTATGAAACATAGAATAAGTCCACTCAGCCTATTGTATCAGTACTAGCCCTTTGGGGGAACTATCCAATCATTGCCATTACCCACAAATGCATCCCCTTAATGATCCAATACCCTTTCCAAAGTTATTGTATCAGTTTCCGTTATTCCTTTTCACAGCACATTCCACATGCCTCACTGTGTAAGGTTTTTAAAAACCCACTGACTTTCTCTGTCCAGTTCATTACTGATTCCCTGCAGCCTGTGACCCTCTCACCAGAGTAAACTGCTTCCATTATCGTAACTCCTTACAATTGTAACAACTCCACTAAATCTTCTCTTCATCTCCTCCGCTCCGAGCAGGAACTTGGCACTTTTGTTTATGTCCTTTGGCCCCCTTGCTGGGTTGCAGTTTGCTGATTGCTTTTATAAGAGTGAAGCATTTGGATGACACTTAATCGGACCACGGAACATGATGACGTGTAGGTGCTGCAGATGTGATAAAACGGTCAACTTGCCCTTTGAGAGCATCTCATGAACAAGGATGACATTTACCAAGAAAAGGTTTGGTCAGAGATCTTTGGTCGGGTGACCCTTGGGTTAAGCTGCCAGTCACCCCTCTTGAAGGAGAGAGCGACCCATGATCCTCATTAGACTACGGTGACTTTACCTTTTAAAGGGTCACAGCTTTAGACACATCAGGAGGCCTGGCAGAACCTGTGCAGGGAAGCAGCATTAATATTTCAAGTGAACAGCAGGTTCTCTCTCCACAGATGCCACCGGACCTGCTGAGTTTCTCCAGTACTTCTACTCCTGAAGAAGGGTTGTACCCGAAACCTCAACCTCTCCACCTCCCGACGCTGCCTGGATTGCTGTGTTCTTCCAGCCTCCTGTTTGTCTACTTTGGGTTCCAGCATCTGCTAACCCACAATCATCAGTTGCAATGCACACAGCAAGTTCCCACAAACTACAAAGTGAGAATGGTCAGATGGTTTGATTTTAAATCATATTGTTTGAGGGATAAATATTGTCCAGGACGCAAGGGGATAACTCCCCAGCCTTTCTTTGTAATAACTCAATTTGATCTTTTATATCGACTTGAGGTGGTGGACAGGGTCTCAGCTTAATATCTGTACTGGCATAGATTGGTCAAACGTGGTCTTGGAATGACCAGTACTTGTTCAAAGGAGTAGGCTATAAAGAGGGGAGGCAGAGGAGAGAGAGAGCCAGATTCCAGAATATAGGGGCTTAGCTGGTCACAGACAGTGGAATGGGTGTATAAAGGAAATGTGAGTGCTGGAGGAGGGCAGAGATTCTGCAGGGTAGTGGGACTGAAGCAGCTTACAGAGGAGAGGTGTGAACCTAGAGATAATGCTATGTAGACCACAAACTAATGTAGATCAGTAAACACGGCAGAGTTGGGTTTGGTGTGAGTTGGGAGACAAGGAGCAGAGTTTTAACTCAACAAATTATTCCATTCTTATCCGTGGATTAGAAATTGAAATAAAATGACTTTAATCTGTTCATAACCTCAATCAGAACAACTATTGGATCTCATCCTGTTGAAGTCAGCACTTCCACCCCTTGTGTAACCTTTCTGTTTCCTGGCCTGGGGTCTCGGAATTTCGGTATTTTTGTAACTTGTTATTGGTCAAATGGAGGTATAAAGTTAGATCACACAACAGCCAGGATAAATTACAGACAAGATTAGATTAGATTAGATTACTTACAGTGTGGAAACAGGCCCTTCGGCCCAACAAGTCCACACCGACCCGCCGAAGCGCAACCCACCCATACCCCTACATTTACCCCTTTAGCCTAACACTACGGGCAATTTAGCATGGCCAATTCACCTGACCCTGCACATCTTTGGACTGTGGGAGGAAACCGGAGCCCCCGGAGGAAACCCACGCAGACACGGGGAGAACGTGCAAACTCTACACAGTCAGTCGCCTGAGTCGGGAATTGAACCCGGGTCTCTGGCGCTGTGAGGCAGCAGTGCTAACCACTGTGCCACCGTGCCGCCCACAAGGGGCTTAAAGGTCTCCTGTTATTTAGGCCCGGCATCTTGGAGTGTTTCACTGTGTTGACGGCACTACATAAATGCAACTAGAAGGAAGGAAAGAGAGGCGATGAGATTTGTTGTAGAAAGAACAGAAAATGTGGAGGAACACAGCATCCATGGAGGGAAACAGTGTTAATATTTCAGGGTGAATAATAGGTTCTCGCTCCGTTGATGTCATCAGATCTGCTGAGTTTCTCTGGTACTTTCCTCTTTTTATTTCAGGTTGCTGACATCTGCGCAGTTTTGCTTTCAATGCTGCGATGGGGTTGACTGCCAAGGGAGTGAGACAATGGCTCCACCTGATGGACAGAAGGCAAACTGCGTTGAACAAGGAAAGTCTCACTGAGGGAGATGAGGGGATGGGAGGGGAATCCTCCACTTCTCGAGGCTGTGGGCCTTGAGTTGGGCTGGATGCAGGCTTCCCTCTCTTCCTGCTTTCCCACCTCCATCCTCCCGAGTTATTCTCTGGGCATCCAAGGCCCAAACTTTACCTACTGTGCTCCCCGCCCCCATCACAACTAAATGAGGCCCTTGTGTGGTCAATGAATGGCCAATCTTAAGGAACATGATTATCATAGGAGGTAATCTAGTGCTTTATCATCAGATTATTAAACTAGAGACCCCCTGGGTGATGTTCTGGGGACACTGGATCGAATCCTGCGGCGTCAGGTTGTGGAATTTGAATTTAAAAATCTCTGGAGTTAATCTACTTTTTATTGATGACAGTAAAACTGTTACGAAATTGTTGGGGTTAACCTCATCTGGTTCACTAATGTCCTTCAGGGAAGGGAATCTGCCATTCTTACCTGGTCTGGCCTACATGTGACTCCAGACCCACAGCAATGTGGGTAATTAGGGACGTTGGCTTAGCCAGCGATACCCAGATAGAAACATAGGAGCAGGAGGAGGCCATTTGGCCCTTCGAAACTGCTCTGCAATTTATCATGATCATGGCAGATCTTCCAACTCAACAGGCTAATCCTGCTTTCTCCCTGTAACCTTTGATCCCATTTGCCCCAGGTGCTGTATCTAGCCACCTCTTGAATACACTCAATGTTTTGGCATCAACTACTTCCTGTGGTAATGAATTCTACTCTTTGTGTGAAGAAATGTCTCCTCATCTCTGTCCTAAATGGTCCATCCCGAATCCTCAGACTGTGATGTCTGGTTCTGGATGCACCCACCATCAGGAACATCCTCCCTGCATCTACCTGGTCTAGTCCTGTTGGAATTTTATGAGTCTCTGTGAGATTCCCCCCCTCATTTGTCTGAACTCCAGCAAAAACAATCCTAATCTAGTCAATCTGTCCTCATTGGTCAGTCCTGCAACAAGTTAAAAGACGTCTGAGCTTCAGGTGGGACACAGAGAGTTGGCCACCATGATTTGCAAAGCAGCATGGGTAGGCTGTTGCTCTGAGGAGACACCCTTGCTCCACACCCCTCCTCACTGCCCGGAGAGAGGAAGCAGACGTCTCACAGCCACCTCGTTTCCCTAATGCCTGATATCCCTGCTCCAATCTCACCATGATCCCTGCTCCCCAACCACAAAACGAAACCACCCAGCTTTCTCAACATGACAGTGAGTGAGGTACCCGACGAGAATGGAAAATTCCACCCAGCGGCAAACTGAAGGGGTTGGGGGTGGGGGAGGAACACAAGTTCAGATTTCAGCAGGAGGGAGTGAGAAAACCCAAGGAGTTGAGGAACTGTACTGCGGGAAAGGAATACGGTTTTGCCCCAACATACTACGTTTTGATTTCAACAAACCAAAGAAAGGTTTGGAGTTGCTTTGCCGTTGCTTGTGATTCATAAAGTTCCATCTCACGCCCCACTTTGGTCATGTGATCTCGGTTGGCACAGCAGCAAGATTTGTGGGATCTTGCCAGACTATTTGTCTCCAACAGTCACCACATGTACAAGTGAGTCATTGAGCCTGGAGCTGTGTTAGAGAGACATGTTTGAATGGGGAATAGGCAGAGGAATTGACTACTCAACTCCCTGAGCCTGTACATCCCAATCAGTTCGATCATGTGGAGCAACTGCATTTGTCCTTCTTTGTTCCCCAATTACTTCAGACAGTGACAAGGGCGGCACGGTGGCTCAGTGATTAGCACTGCTGCCTCAGTGTCCTGGGTCCTGGGTTCAATTCCCACCTCGGGTGACTGTCTGTGTGGAGTTTGCACATTCTCCCCGTGTCTGCGTGGGTTTCCCCCGGGTGCTCCGGTTTCCTTCTACAGTCCAAAGATGTGCACGTCAGGTGAATTGGCCATGCTAAATTGTCCATAGGAAAATATATCCTTGGTGGTGGGGTCTGTTTGGAGGTGGCGGAAATGACGAAGGATGATACGATGTATCTGGAGGTTGGTGGGGTGGTAGGTGAGGACCAGTGGGGTTCTGTCCTGGTGGAAGGGTGGAGGAGCGGTGGGATGGCGTTTTTACAGGGGGCAGGGTGGGAGGAGGTGTAATCTAGGTAGCTGTGGGTGTCGGGCGGTTTATAGTGAATGTCCGTGTTGAGTCGGTCGCCCGAGATAGAAATGGATGGGAGGGAAATATATCCTTGGTGGTGGGGTCTGTTTGGAGGTGGCGGAAATGACGAAGGATGATACGATGTGTCTGGAGGTTGGTGAGGACCAGTGGGGTTCTGTCCTGGTGGCGATTGGAGGGGCGGGGTTCAAGGGCAGAGGAGGATTCCTGAAGAGCTCTGATCTCCAGCATCTGCAGTCCTCACTTTCTCCTAAATTGCCCATAGCGTTAGATGCATTAGTCAGAGGAAAATGGGTCTGGGTGAGTTACTTTTTGGAGGGTCGGTGTGGACTGGTTGGGCCGAAGGGCCTGTTTCCATACTGTAGGTAATCTAATCATATTAATGAAAGAAAAGGCAATATGGACGGTGGCAGAGAGCAAAAGGGAGATGCCCATTTATAGTGGAAGTATGGTTCCCAAGTCTAGTTGGCCATATTTCGGGAATCTTCATCAGGTGACTTCTTGTCTCCAATCACCCTGACCCCAATCTCCTCCCACTGATTGTTGGAAATGTCTATCTTTGGGACGTCCCACCTTCCCATATGAATTGGAAGCTGAATAGACTCCTTGTCTATTGGACTTTCAGTCCCTGACCCTTTGCATCCCCATCCTCAACATTATTTTCTTCCAACATCCGAATAAATTTTCTGCTTAGCCACTCTGCCCTAGAGATTAGATCCTTCCCTCCTGAAGACTCAAGGTTATTCCTCAAGGATTGGCAACCTTACATTGGAAATAACTGCACAGGGTTTAAGTCCAGGACTGGAAGACGAGAGCTTCAACGGCTCTCAAGGCTAAACCCAACACTATCCAGGATAACGCAGCCCACTTGATAGGTGCCACATTCGTTACCTTCACTCCCCCGACCACTGACACTCAGTAGCAGAAGTGTGTATGATCTTCCAGATGCACTGCTCAAAATCACCAAGCCTCATTAGACAGTACCTTTCAAACCCACAACCACTTCCATCTAGAATCCCTAAAGTATGGAAGCACGCCATTTGGCCCATTGGGTTCCCACCAACTTTCTGAATGTTCTATTGAGAACCTTTTTCCTCGGATGGCGATGGCTAGCTTTAAATTGAAGGATGATAGATATAGAGTCATAGAGAGGACAGATGTCAGAGGTAGTTTCTTTACTCAGATAGTAGGAGGGGCTTGGAACGCACTGCCTGCGGTAGACTCACCAACTTTAAGGGCATTTAAATGGTCATTGGATAAACATATGGATGAAAATGAAATAGTGTAGGTTAGATTGGTTCCACAGGTTGGCACAACATCGAGTGCACAAGGATCTGTACTGCGCTGGAATATTTATGCATTGTGCATCTCATTCAGACCCAACCCTTACCCTAACACTGTAACCCTGTATTTCCAATGGCCAATCCACCTGACCTCCACATCTTTGGATTGTGGGATGAAACCGGAGCACCCAGAGGAAACCCATGCAGACGTGGGGAAAATGAGCAAACTCCACACATTTATCCAAGGCTGGACTTGAACCTGGGTCCTTGGCGCTGTGAGACAGCAGTGCTAACTGCTGAGCTATGAGGCCACCCACAAGACAAGGGCAGCAGATACTTGGAAACACCACCATCCACAAGTTCCCCTCCAAGCCATTCACCTTCAACTTGAAAATATGGCGCCGTTCCTTCACTGTTGCTGGGTTAAAATCCTGGAACTCCCTCTATAATAACATCACAAAGACTGCAGCGGTTCAAGAAGGCAGCTCACTACCACTCTCTCAAGGGGCAATTAGGGATGGGCAATAAATGTTGCCCCAGCCAGTGATGCGCAAGCCCCAGGGGCAAATAATGATGAAGAAAAACACCTGAAAGTACAACTACCAAGGAGTTAGCTCAAGAGACCAGGATTGGAGGAATATAGAGAGCTGGGGAGGATGGGAGGGAGAGGTGTTCCGAGGCTGGAGTGGGGTGACCAAGGCACAGAGCTAAGCATTTACCCACTGAGGCACAGGGTGGATACAGCAGCACCAACCATGCTCAGGGACAATAGCGCGGTGAATCTGAGCTAATATGAGCAGTGTCAGTACAGACACAACTGAGGCAATGACTCAGACGCCGTGACAGGCTGTGGATGGGCAGGATCTGAGTCATCTCCAAAACATTGCAAACTGATTTATTCAACTCGATAGAGCGGAGTTTAAAAAAACGTACACTGCACACGTACTGAAATAATGGATAAAAAACAAACCATGCTGAACAAAGCTGAAGAAAAAAAAAACACACACAGAAAACAGATAGCGTCAGGAACTCTTATCACCCAGACTTGATTTATTTTATACAATGGGACGTGTTGAGTCAGGAGGAAGGGTGAGAGGAATTGCAGTGTGTCTGGAGGTTTGCGGGTGAGGGGATAGGGGGTGTTGGTTTGGAGCAGGAGTGGAGGGGAGGGGTGTGTTGGATTGGG
>NC_057739.1:38595790-38624076 GCF_004010195.1 Chiloscyllium plagiosum | reverse complement strand
TGGGGTTGTGGTAGAAGTGGAGTGTTGGGTTGGGTATGGTATGGTGGAGATGGGGGTGTTCAGTTGGGATGGGGCTGGAGGGAAGAAGGTGTTTGTCCTTCAAGGTGCTAAGTTCAGGAGATGTACCGAAGGAGTCCTGAGGAGAGGCAGGGGTAGTAAGTCACATTGTGTCCAGTAAAAGGGCTACAGTACGAGCACAGTACCAACACAATACCAGTACAGGACCAGTACCAGACCAGTACAGGTACAATGTCGAAAAAACCAGCTAGCCAAACATCCAGAAATGTTCAAAAACTGGACACAGTGCTACTGCTCCCGGAACAGCCTAAGAACACGGATATACAGCCCATCGTTTGGCTGATCCCAGAGGATAGTATTAGGGTCAGTACCTGAGTCCAGTGTTTCAGCTCTGCCTCCCAAGGCTACTGGAGATGATCAGATCAGCCATCATCTCACTGAATGGTGGAGCAGACTGAATGGTGGAGCAGACTCAATGGGCTGAATGGCCTACTTCGGCTCCTATGTCTTATGGTCTTACTTGGGACAGTGTACCTGTTGCTAAACAAAACACTCGCCCCAGAATTCAGAGTAAGCGCGATGGTGGCAATGCTGCTAAACTCAACTGGACTCACCACACAAACACAGTGGCTACTAGAGCAGGTCAGAGGTGAGGAATACTGCGGTGAGTAACTCACCTCCTTACTCCCCAAGGCCTATCCACCATCTACAAGGCACAAGTCAGGAGTGAGATGGAATGCTCCCCACTTCCCTGGATGGGGGCAGCTCCAACAACACTCAAGAAGCTTGACACCATCCAGGATAAAGCAGCCCACTTAATTGACACCCCACCCACAAACATCCACTCCCTCCACCACCGACACTCAGTAGGAGCAGTGTGTACCATCTACAAGATGCACTGCAGAAATTCAACAAAGATCCTCAGACAGCACCTTCCAAACCCATAACCACTTCCATCTAGAAGGACAAGGGCAGCAGATACATGGGAACACCACCACCTTCAAGTTCCCCTTCAAGCCACTCATAATTCTGACTTGGAATATATCGCCATTCCTTCACTGTCGCTGGGTCAAAATCCTGGAATTCCCTCCCTAAGGACATTGTGGGTCAACCCCCAGCAGGTGGACTGCAGTGGTTCAAGAAGGCAACTCACCCCCATCTTCTCAAAGGGGCAACTAGGGATGGGCAATAAATGCTAGCTGGCCAGTGATGCCCACAAATGAATAAATTTTTTAAAATGTGCGCATTAAACTGGGCCACTCAACTCGAGTGGCACCAGAACCTGATTAGACCTGCAGCACCTTAGCACAGGGTGAAGAGGCAGCAACACTATGGGGTCAATTAATTATCGAGAGTGGGGTGCTGGAAAAGCACAGCCAGTCAGGCAGCATCCGAGCAGCAGGAGAAACAAAGTTTCGGGCAATTAACTGGCCTTTGTGCTCCAATGTCGGAGTTTGTTTGATCTGCAATGGCGCAATTTAGAGAGACAGAAAGAAAAGGATTGGCATTTCTATAGCACCTTTCACAACCACAGGACATCCCTTTCCAGACAGTGAACTATTTTAAAAATGCAATCATTTTTATAAGTGAAGAATTGTGACACCAATTAGCACCCGACAAGCTTTCACAAACCGCAGTATGATCGTGACCAAACAGCTTTAGGGACGTCAGTTGAGAAATAAATATTGGACAACATTTAATCATTAAAGGTACGGGTTGTGTTTTTTTTAAAAAATCCCAATAAAGTGGGATGTATAAAAATAAGTCACTTGAAGGCAAGGACCCCTCACACTGAACCGTGACAAATCAGTAATTTCAGGCACAATCTCACGGTCCAACACGTCGAACCCCATGGCTTCCTTCATCTCTCCTGTCAGTCAGAGCTCAGGGTGATGGACACTCCAGCATTTGGACATGATAAAGGTTGCGACTCCAATGATTTAGTTAGTTTGGTTCATTTTTCCCTCACAACCTGCAATGAACCTGTTCCGAATGGGCCTGTTTATCAGGGAAATAGCTTTACAGTTTCACTTCCTGAAGGGAATGAAGGATCACCATGGAAACCATCCCCTTCTGCATCGTGCCCAAGTTGAACCTTGAATCCCAACCATGAAACATTAAGATATATCCAGAGGTTGGTCTAAAGTGGGAGGTTGGCTGTTAATGTTTGGAGATTAGCATTCTCTCCAATTGACGTAAATTAGTAACAGGATACCGGATTACTGAGCATTAATTAGCCAGCTCCCACACGAGCAACATTCTATTGGGTCCAGGTACACCTCAGAGTCAGCTCTAGACCTTTACAACACAGGATTGCTGCAAATACAATTAAAAGCTAAAAACTCCTGGGTTACTGTTCCAGGCTGAGATGAAATCTATCGTTGATAAATTAACATTTGACGGTCAAAAAGCTCTTCAGTGCATTAAAAGTTTAGATTGCCATTTGGAACAACACGGTAGACAATCAGGAGGCTGGAAGAACACAGCAAGGCAGGCATCATCAGGTGGTGGAGAAGCCGGCATTTCAGAACATAAGAACATGAGAACGAGGAGCAGGAGTAGGCCGTCTGGCCCCTCAAGCCTGCTCTGCCACTCAAGACCATGGCTGATCTTTTCATGGACTCAGCTCCACTTACCCACCCTCTCACCGAATCCCTTAATTCCTTTATTGTTCCAAGAAAAATCTATCCTAGGTTTAAAAACGCTTACTGAAGTAGCGTCAACTCCTTCACTGGGCAGGGAATTTCACAGGCTCACAACCCTCTGAGTGAAGGAGTTCCTTCTCAACTCAGTCCTAAATCTGCTGCCTCTAAACTTCAGGCTATGCCCTCTTGTCCTAGTCTCAGCTGCCAGTGAACATCCTCTCTACTACTATCTTATCTATTCTCTTCATAATTTTATCAGTTTCTCCCCTCGTTCTTCAAAATTCCAATGACTATAATGCCAATCTACTCAGTCTCTCAACGTAAGCCAACCCCCTCAACTCCCTATCAACCGAGTGCACCTCCTCTGCACCCCCTCCAGTGCCAGTACATCCTCTCTCAAGTAAGGAGATCAAAACTGCACACAGTACTCCAGGTGTGGCTTCACCAGCACTGTGTACTGCTGTAAAATAACCTCTCTGCTTTTAAATCCAATCCCTTTAGCAATGAAGGATAAAATTCCATTTGCCTCCTTAATTACCTGTTGTACCTGCAGACCAACCTTCTGTGATTCATGCACAAGGATACCCAGGTCCCTCTGCATAGCAGCATGCTGCAACTTTTTACCATTCAAGTAATAATCCTTTTTACTGTTATTCCTACCAAAATGGATGACTTCACATTTATCAACATTGTATTCCATCTGCCAGACCTTTGCTCACTCAATGTATCTATGTTCCTCTGTGAAGTTTCACAGTCCTCTGCACACCTTGCTCTGCCACTCATCTTAGTGCCATCTGCAAACGTTGACACACTACACGTGGTCCCCAACCCCAATTCATCAATATAATTGTGAATAAATTGTTTTGGGTATAACCCTTCTTCAGGACTGTAGATTATTTTGTCTCTAATTTGGAACAACAAAACTCTTTAAGACCCATCTCAACTTGGTGTCATCTAGTTCTCCTTTGCAGCATCTTGGGATGGTCCACCACATTAGCAGTGCTGTCTGAATAGGAATTATTGTTGTTAAGTGTAGGGTTACAGCTCACTCGATAACAGCCCTGTTTAACTTTGAAACTTTCCAAACTTTCTACAGTAGTTGCATCAATATCCATCATTGAAGGAGGGGTTTGGCAAAACAATAACAATTTGAAGTCCAGTCACAGAGTGAATGAATTGAATCAGAACTCATTATGACTAGGATGTGCATCTCTGTCAGGGTCTGAATCTGTACAGAAGTTAAACTAAATTTGATTTCACTTCCACAGGCAGAGCAAGAGGGCTGGGGAACTTATAGAATGGTATGAGGCAGCTGCTCAGGGCTTTGAGGAAGCAATGGTAGTGTCCCTGACTCTGAGTCAGAAGGCTTGGGTACAAGTCATACCCACTCCAGAGATGTGTTATAAATAGTCTGGAGAGGATGATTAGAAAGATCTAGAAGATGGTTTTTGGTAGCCGGTTTCTATTTGAGACATGTCTTACATGAAGAGCTGAACCCTGCAACAAGCAGACTCCAATAACAGGGATCGGATCCCCAATCATTGCTCCTTTATCAAACTGGACACTGTAACCAGTTCAAACCTTTCAACTGAGGAGTGGTCAACAAATCAATCTTTACAGTGTAGAAGCAGGCCATTTGGCCCATTAAGTCCACACCAACCCTGTAAAGAGCATCTCACTCAGACTCACCACCTCAACCCTGCTTTTCCCATGGCCAACCCACCTAACCTGCACACCTTTGGACTGTGTGAGGAAACTGGAGCACCCGGAGTAAACCCACGCAGACATGGGAGAATGTGCCAACACCACACAGACAGTCGCCCGAGGCAGGAATCGAACCCAGCACTGGAAAGTAGCAGCACCAACTACTGAGCCACTGTGCCACCCTAATCTACTGGGACTTGCAAGGGACAATGATTATGACACAGTTAATAGTTTGGCTGATGAGGCACAGAGAGAAAACCAAAGACACAGCATTTCTAACTCAGGGTAATGATCATGGAAATTGCTTTCTCCTTCAATTTCTTGCTGTCATTATGATTGTTCCCTGATGGAATTTCAACAAATATCCAGCTCGCTCAGTTGGAACTGTCCTGGCCCAGAGGCTCCACTCAGTATTGAAGTCCTCTGCAGTAAGGGATGAGACCATAGAACCACAGAAACACTGCGGCACTGACAAAGGCCAAGGTTTAGATCAGAGTGGTGCCGGAAAAGCACAGCAGGTCAGGCAGCATCCGAGGAGCAGGAAAATCGACGTTTCAGGCAAAAGCCTTTCATCAGGACAAAGGCCATTCAGCCCACCATGAATGAACTAGCCACTCTATCTTATGCTATTTTCCAGCACTTGATCCATAGCCATGTAGGTTTTGGTGGTACAGGGGCAGATGAAATTTATTTTCTGTTTCACATCAAGCACCAAACTGGGTAGCAAATTCTGAACACCTACCACTTCTGGAGTTAAAATGTCCCATCTAATTCTCTATCGATCACCTCAATCTGGTTTCCCTGGTAACTGAATTATCTGCTATGGAAACAGGTCTTCCCTCCTCACTCTAACATAGCCCCTCATGAGTTTAGACACATCAATTAAATCACCCCTCAGTCTCCTCTATTCTAAGGAAAACAACTTTCCAATCTTCCTTCATGATTGCAATTTTCAGTCCTTGGCAACAATGCTGTAATTTCCTCTGTACTCTCTCTAGAGCAATTATGTCTTTCCTGTAATGTGGTCAGCACTGTACACATAACTCCAGCTGTGGCCTAACCATTATCTTGTATAGTTCCTGCATACATCCCTGCTCTTGGAATCAGTCTGTCACCAATGAAGAAAAGCATCCCCTGTGTCTTCTTTACCTTCTTACCTACCTGTCCTGTCACCTTCAGGGACCCGTAGACATAGAGTCATAGAGTCACAGAGATGTACAGTATGGAAACAGATCCTTCGGTCTAACCCGTCTATGCTGATCAGATATCCCAACCCAATCTAGTCCCACCTGCCAGCACCCAGCCCATATCCCTCTAAACCCTTCCTATTCATATACCCATCCAAATGCCTCTTAAATGTTGCAATTGTACCAGCCTCCACCACTTCCTCTGGCAGCTCATTCCATACATGCACCACCCTCTGCGTGAAAAAGTTGTCCCTTAGGTCTCTTTTATATCTTTCCCCTCTCACCCTAAACCTATGCCCTCTAGTTCTGGGCTCCCCGACCCCAGGGAAAAGACTTTGCCTATTTACCCTATCCTTTCTATGGATCTCTAAGCTTCCGAAAATAATCACTTCGTTGAGATTGCCATACGCTCTTTTTTTCTGCTTTATCTTACCCTGTACTCTTCTGGATAACTCTGGATTCAGAAGTCCCACCTTTCGTCTTTACAGGAACACTGCGCCAGTACAATCTCGCTTTTGCATGCTTCCTATTGAATTGTCACTGACTTCCCTTCAAGAAGCTACAACCAGTCCGCCTTTGCCCAGATCATCTCTCAGCTTTGTGAAGTTTGTCTTTCTCCAATTCAGAATTTTTATTCCTGGTCCATCTTTGCCCCCTTCCACAATAAATCTAGCTATGTTATCAGAAGTCACACGACACCAGGTTACAGTCCAACAGGTTTATCTGAAATCATAAGTTTTCAGTGTGACTTTGTCACTTCACCTGACAAGGAGCAGTGCTTTGAAAGCTTGTTGGACTATAACCTGGTGTCATGTGACTTCTGACCTCGTCCAACACTGGCACCTCCATGACATAACTTTATGATCATTATTTCCAACTGGTCACTCACTGCCACTTCATCCACCTGCCCAGGTTAATTTCCTCAAACCAAATGTAAAATTGTACATAATCTCCTTGGGATAGCTAGATGATGGCTATAAACACTCTCCTGAATGCAATTCAAGAACTTGGTGTCCTTATGTCTTTCACACCATACCTTATCTAGTTGGGTACCTGGGTAGTTGAAGTGCAATTTTGTTCGTGATTTCAAATATACCTGTTGGACTATAACTTGGTGTTGCATGACTTTTGATAATATAGTTAGATTTGCTTAAATGCTAGGTGTGCTCCTGACTAGATATCTAATCCTGTTCCAATTTGCTGACTTCGGCATTGGAGGCAGGCATAGGGGGAAAAGGAAAGATGAGGTAGAAACATCGAGTGGGAATAGGCCATTTGGTCATTTGAGCCTGTTCCCCCATTCTATATGATCATGGCTGATCTTCCAGTTCAGTGCTCTGTTTCCAGTCACTCCCCGTACCCTTTGATCCCTTTAGCCCTAAGAACTGTATCGAACTCCTTCTTAAAAACATTCAATGCTTCGGCTTCAACCGTTTTCTGGGGCAGAGAATTCCACGGACTCACCACTCTCTGGGGGAAGACATTTGCCCTCAACTGGGTCCTAAATGACCTACCCCAGACTGTGACCCCTGGTTCTGGTTCAGGGACATCCTTCCAGTGTTTATTGTGTCTCGTCCAGTTAGAATTTTACACGTTTCTATGAGATCCCCCACATTCTTCTAAACTCCAGTGAGCATAATCCTAACCCATCCATCCATCAGTCCTACCAACCCAGGAAGCAGTTTTGTAAACTTTGGTTGCAATCCCCCCTCTGCACGTACACCCCATTCTGTCAGAACATCCTTTCTCAGACAACAAACTGGGGTTTTAAGCCTCCACATTGCTGTACTAGATGCCTGATAGAAGGCACATACCCAGTGAGCACTGGTATAGCCTAGTAGCCCAGACATCGGGGTAAACTAGTTTGGAGATCAGGAACTGCCACTGTCCAGAGAGTGGACTCTGGTTGTGGGTCAGTGGTCCCGAAGTGAATCAGGGTCTGCAGGAGAGGAAAAGGAGAAACAGAAAGAGGAAAAAAAAAAGCATTTGAGCATCTGGTTCATAAGCAAAAAACTGAGATGTTGGGCTCAGTCCAAAATTTCCCACATCTGGCATTCTTACAAGGTTAGAATATATCACAATTAACCTCAAGCAAGACAAGATTAGCTGTTGAATTACATTTAGTTTCCATGATTTCTTGTAAACACAAGCAGCCATTTATTGGATTGAAATAAATTTCCTAAATTCAAGAAATATGATTCAACAAGAGACAAGGCCACAGCCGCCAGAGAGACCACCTAGTCAGCACACAGCCGATAAACTCCAACCACCCCCGCTCTCTCTCTCTCTCTACACACACACACCCTCATTCCCACTTCAAATAAACTTAGACAGACAGGGATCTTAGCTCAAAAACAACACTATAGAACTGTGAATGGTGGAAACCAGAATAAAAAAAAATTGCTGAAGAAATTCTGCTCTCTCTCTCTACAGATGCTGCCACTTTTCCGAGCAATTTCTGTTTTAGTTAGGGACTGTGGCTCAATTGGGATGGGCCTGCAGCCAATTTGTCACAAGAAGCTGTTAAAAATGTTCACGGAAATGAACTTGAGGGTTAGAGTCACCACCACAGGGAGGGATGGTCAAGTGCTGTGGGAAGGAGATCAATTGTTGAGCTGATGAGGGCAACGTAGGTAGAGAGGATGATTAGGCAGCGTGAGAATGGGTGAAATTTGAGTCTGTGATATTGTGCACTGCTTAACTGTTACGAATGAGTGGGAATCCAGAAAAATCCAACGCAAGTAGAAAACAATACTCCAGAGGGGACAAAAACAAAAATTGCTGGAAAAGCTCAGCAGGTCAGGCAGCATCTGTGGAGAGAAATCAGAGTTAACGATTCAGGTCAAGTGACCCTTCCTCAGAACTGATGGTAGCTAGGAAAATGTCAAGAGGAGCCTGGACAGTGAAAAGAATAGAGTCAAGCCTTGATTTTGTTTCTAGATACTGTCCCTATCAACCAGTTTAGAAATATCATTAAACATTTTTTAAGCTTGCAGGACCTGAAATTGCTCCTCCCAGTTTGGAGGTAAGGACAATATCATGAGAGCCCTATGTCTTTTGCTGTGCACGTAGACAACGTACTGATGCTATAACACACCTCTGAAGCACATGGATCTTGAACCCAGGTCTCCTAGCTCCAAGATATGGATTCTACCACAGTACCATCAGAACCCTGAGCTCTCCACTTTGTGTCTTTTTAGAAGTTTTTTTTAATAACCAGAAATGCTAAAGCACACATCAAACATCTCCCCCCTCCACCAAGTCACCCCTGACTATTTTCATCTATTCCACCATTTTTTTAAAAAAGGGGCAACATGGTGGCTCAGTGGTGAGCACTACTGCCTCACAGCACCAGAGTACTGGGTTCGATTCCTACTTCAGGCGCAGTCTGTGTGAGTTTCCTCTGGGTGCTCCGTTTCCTCCCATAATCCAAAGATGTGCAGGTCAGGTGAATTGGCCATGCTAAATTGCCCATAGTGTTAAGTGCATTAGTCAGGGGTAAGTATGGGGTATGGGTCCAGGTGGGTTACTCTTTGGAGGGTCAGTATGGACTTGTTGGGCCAAAGGGCCTGTTTCCATACTGTAGGGAATCTAATCTAATCAAAAACCTCTCCCAAACCCGAGGGAACCAAAACCATGTGCATTTTTTATTTGTACATGGGCTGGGAACATTGCTGGCTAGGCCACCATCTAACCCATTTATATCCATCCCAGAAGGCAGGTAGGTCAACCACTGGGAGGTACTGGAAAAGCACAGCAGGTCAGGCAGCATCTGAGGAGCAGGAAAATTAACGTTTTGGGTTGGAGCCCTTCACCAGCCCTTCCTGATGAAGCGCTCTGGCCTTAAACGTCGATTTTCCAGCTCCTCGGATGCTGCCTGACCTGCTGTGCTTTTCCAGCAACACCCTGTCAACTCTGATCTCCAGCATCTGCAAACCTCACTGTCTCCACAGGGAGGCGATGGCCTCGTGGAGTTAATGTTGGGTTGTTAATCCAGAGACCCAGGTAATGTTCTGGGGCCCTGGGCTGGAAACCCACCATGGCAGATGGTGGAATTTAAATTCATTAAATGATTTTCGGGAAAAGCCCAACACTAATATCCTTTAGGGTAGGAAATGGCCATCCAGCCCCACAGCCATATGGTTGACTCTTAACTGCCCACTGGGCAACAAATGCTGGCTCATTCCATGAAAGAATGCTGTGGGTGTGGAGTCACACATAGGCCAAACCAGGTAAGGGGCCCTATCCTCAGCTAAAGGACATTTCTGAACCTCATAAGCTTTTCCAACTATCGGCAACAGTTTCATGTCATCATTGGACTTTCCAGATTTTTCTTGAATTCAGATTCCACCATCTTCCGGGATGGGATTTGAACTTAAGCCACCGGAACTTTACTGGGGGGGATCTCTGGATAATATCACCAGGTCATCACTTCCCCAACGGGGTGACCTCTGAAAGCCCTTTGCCTCCGAAGCTCCGATGGCTGCAATATCCACGCCACGAGAATCGAAAAAAAATTTTACCATCCCATGGGTCTGAAAGTGGACCTCAGCGCTGGCCTCTGTTTGGCCAGTAACCTCTAGCAACACAGGACGCCAGTGTTGGGAGCCATGATAGAATGAGAGACACATCCAGATCTGCCTATCAGCTCTTAAAAAGCTGACAGGTGGGCAATCAGGTGGGGTTGGGTTAACTCAGCGGTGAGGCTGCTGTATTAGTTGCCACCTATCGCACTTGTGCCCTCAACTCCCCACACCTAAAACAAAAATGACAACACCGTGCTCTACATTCTTGGTCATCAGTCAAAACATCTTTTCCCCTTCACCCATCTCCCAATACTTCCATGATCAATGGAGTGCTCCACTGCAATAACAAACAATATTTTTTGACCACCCTTCCCACCCAGGCAGAAACACACGGCAAGAAGCATCAAGTGGGTGGCACGGTGGCACAGTGGTTAGCACTGCTGCCTCACTGTGCCAAAGAACCGGGTTCAATTCCCGCCTCAGGCTTCTGACTGTGTGGAGTTTGCACATTCTCCCCGTGTCTGCGTGGGTTTCCTCTGGGTGCTCCGGTTTCCTCCCACAGTCCAAAAATGTGCAGGTTAGGTGAATTGGCCACGCTAAATTGCCCGTAGTGTTAGGTGAAGGGGTAAATGTAGGGGAATGGGTATGGGTGGGTTGCTCTTCGGAGGGTCGGTGTGGACTTGTTGGGCCGAAGGGCCTGTTTCCACACTGTAGGGAATCTAATCTCACTGTGAACTCCCAGGATGTACTAATATTAAGTCGTGAGCTGTTGGTGACGCACACTGGAACTACCCTTGTCCCTCTCTAGGCTGAAGCTCTCGTGTGTTATGGAGGGAGTGCTGCACTGTCAGAGGCCCAACCTTTCGGTTGAGATGATACCCTGCTGATGATGGGATCCTGCTGTGTGCAAACTGACTGCCACATTGCAAACTTACATTTCAAAAATATGCAACTTGTGCATCCTGAGGCTGTGAGAGGTGCTATACAAATGTACATCCTGCTATATAATAGTGAAAGGACTGAGGGTTGTTCATGGAGCAGAGTTGAAGAAGCTTCACCAGAAGGTCTCTGACTGCACTGCATCCACCGAGAATTAAACCATTCCAAACCCATTGCACGGAACGTCCCTTACCTCCAAACGCAAAGGACCACATCAAACAGAAAAAAAACCTCAGCTGTTAGGAATCTATAACAATGATAGCCTAATCACAGAAGTCGTGCTCACAAAACAATATCACACGCTCCCATTTTTCACCACAGCAAATAGTAATTTATTGTCAGTCTCAGTGAGATCCATCAACTTAACAGCGCACAGATCATGTCTGACAAGATGTAGTTAGGGCCAAGAGTCATGTTCTATCAGGTGCAGCCAAAGGACATGCTCTGTGCCTGGCTCCGTTCCTAACTGAGTGAGGCCACGTCCACTGAAGCAGCAGTGAGTGCAGAGAGGCCATGTATTAAAACGCACACTGCCAAGGTGCAGCGTCTGTGTGTGCAGTTCCTTACTCGTGACTGCGCCTGGCACGTGGCAGCTGCACATTGTCAGTAACATTACAACTTAGTTTCTTCCAGAATTTATTCCAAAGCCCCCTGTTCTAGCAGAAGAATTCGGTCGGGGGGCTTGCTGGGTGGAAAACTGAGTGGTTTGTAGAAGTTGTAGTCTTCAACGAAGTCTACACCAAAGAGGTTTCACAGCAGGGTGCTGCTGAGGCCACACCTGGAGTACTGTGTGCAGTTTTGCTCTCCTTACTTGAGAAAGGATGTACTGGCACTGGAGGGGGTGCAGTGGGGATTCACTAGGTTGATTCTGGAGTTGAGGGGGTTGGCTTATGAGGGGATACTGAGTAGGCTGGGATTATAGTCATTGGAATTTCAAAGAATGAGGGGGGATCTTATAGAAACTGATAAAATTATGAAGGGAATAGGTAAGATAGATGTAGAGAGGTTTCCACTGGCAGGTGAAACTAGGGCAAGAGGGCATAGCCTCAAAATTAGAGGGAACAGATTTAGGACTAAATTGAGAAGGAATTTCTTCACCCAGAGGGTTGTTAGGGAATTCCTGGCCCAGTGAAGTAGGTTCAGGCTTCCTCAGTAAATGTTTTTAAAGCAAAGATAGATAATTTTTTAACCAGTAAAGGAATTAAGAGTTACGGTGAGAGGGAGGGTGAGTGGATCTGAGTCCATGAAAAGATCAGGCATGATCTTATTGAATGGCAGAGCAGGCTCGAAGGGGCCACATGGCCTACTCCTGCTCCTATTTCTTATGTTCTTCTAGAGCATGATTTCAGCCCGTGTGTGGTGGTAATAATCAGCGACCTGTCCGACCACATTGATGAAAAGGACAAGCATCGCAGAGTGATGCAGCAATCAGGATGGCCATTCAGCCCATCTGGTCTACACTAGAAACTGCAGTGCATTTGTACCTCAGGAGATCTGAAAGTACTTTTACATCCAAGGGAGCCCCCCCCCCCCCGGAGGTGTGGCTCCTGTTCTATGCTCATCCATTGCCATTGGTGCTACAAGATTGTGGGGACTTCATATCCTCCTGCTCACACAGCCAGCGATACAACAAGGAAACTCCTATAATTACTGCAGTGAGGCTGGGAATAGTCAGGTTAACCCCTGTTATAATTAGGGCCAGCAGTGGGATGATGTCAATTTATAGGCCCCCCCTTCCAGAGAATGGGCAGGAGGTGGAACTCAACAAGGAATGGTTGAAGGGAATAGTAGAGATCTACCTAACAGGAATCTGGACAAACAGATGAGAGGGAAGGAAATACAGGCTTATAATGTAAGATTTAGTTGAAGAAAAATGGCAGGAGACCTAAATGGAGCATGAATGCTAGTATTGTCCAACTGGGCTGAATGGCCTCCTTTCTGTCATATTTATCGCATGAATTCCTATGCTGGCTGCGCATACAAAGCAGAACTGCCTGCAGTGAAGCAAGGAACCAAAAAGCTCCATTAGCTACTGGGGCTGTTCAATGACCTACATCAGGTTGAAATATCCCCAGGGTTGACTTAAACAATAGTGGTCAGACCTGTCTTGGTAGATTACAGTGAGGCAGCTTGAGTGAAGAGTCCGTAAACAATCTTCCATCCAGCACGGGAAATGCTTCCACACTACAGGTGGACTCTGCTGCTTTGTGTTTTTATATGTACAGATTATCACTTGACAAAGTTGGAACTAATTGCAATCAGGGTTTCTTGGGGAGGGGGAGAAGGGCTCAGGGCATTTGCACTTGACAATATATAATGTTGCCCAGCGTGAACCCCTACAAAACAGTCTACAATGAACCCTTGAAGTTTGATGTAGGACAGTATAGTAAACACAAGTTAACACTTTATTAGCCCTTTGCTTTCTGATCATTGCAACCAGCAGGGTATTATTCCAAAGGTGTGACCTTACAGGCAACCAGGGGAGGTTCCATTTGCAGATGCAGACGTGCCCCTGAGATTAAAGATTCCCACTTGATGCGTTTTCAAATGAAACCATCCCAATTGTACAAACAAGCATTACGTCATTTAAAAGCCTGGGCGTCTTTGACGGGGGAGTTGGGCGACGCTGAGAAACAAACACTGAAGATTATTTATTCTCTCTCTTCCTCATGCACGACACCAACTGAAGCTGAAACCCGCGGCGGGCGGGTTTGCTCTCCAATAACATCTCGAGAGAGAAAAAAAGGAGAGTCATCCAATCCGATCTAAGGCAATCCTTAACAGGTATGCACTTCAGATTTCAATTTCTAAATCAATGCCATCCTTCCCACCACCCCAAAAGAAAAAGAACCACACACAGTATGGAAAATAAAACAGGATTGACTATTCTGAGTTGAGATTGTAATGGGTGTTTAGCACCATCTTCAAACACAACACGATCATGAGAAGTATTGCAGCTGGAGGTCTCATTTCCAGCCTGTGGATGGGGATCACATACCTGGGAACTCCACCTCATCATCTCCAAACATAGTCTCTCCAATGTGCTCAGTGGAACGTTCCCCTCCGTCTCCCCAAACACTGTGTGGGTCAGCCAAGCCGGGCTCTGCTCTCTGGAGGGTCACTGGGTGAGAGGGGGCGATGGCTGGGTTTCACAAGCTCTTACCCCAGCCTGCCTTCTTTACATTCTCCACTCCGGGTGCAAAAGTCTCTATCCCAGCAGTGAATACACCATTGCATATAAAACTGTTATGAGAGACAGATAAGCAAACGCCAATCCTTCTTTTAAAAAAAAAGAAATGCAAAAAAAAAAGCTCTTTAAAAAGGGAAGCAAAATCCAGCGCTGGAGTTTGCCAACTGGAGGGAGAGTGGTGTTAAAAATAAAGCCCAGTCTTTAAATGGGAACAATTATAGAAATCATTCCACCAAAAAGAATAAACACCAATCCGGAGAGGCTGCAGAAAATTAACTTCATTCGAGCACAGTCTCCAAAGGAACGATGGTCTCCCGTTTGGAAAGCGAGTGAAGATTGTCTGGAGGGGAACTGTGTCCCTGGTGTCTCTCTCTCTCCCTCAGGTTTGGTTTTGAAGATCAGGTAAACCCAGTGTTGAACGCTGTCGTTGTGAATCCAACAATATCCACATTCCCAAAGCTCTACAGCCTTCGCATTCCGATTAAAAACACACCGGATTGCATCTCCTTCTTCCTCCTACTCCTCAAAGCATTAAATAATCTCTCCTCTCCTCCAATCTCCCCCAAACACTGTCATACGTGCATCGTCAGCGTCACTCAGTATCACCGCCCCCTCTATCGGAGCAGGGGGTGACTGGTAGCGCTTGTGTTCATCACCAGCAGCCCTCAATCTCACCCTGTGTTTCTATAGTCAAAACATTCAACTCGATAACATTCTCCTAGTTGTCTTGCCACTGATGGTATTAATAGATGCCACTGCCCCTGACCCTCTCACATCAATTAGAATGAGACATTAATGCATTTAGATCAAGGTCATTGCACATGGCACTAAGAATGCCTCATATTGAGTTCTGATTTCAGATTTTTTTTGAATTAACTTGTTCAGACATGATATGAAGAGTCAGTAACTAGGAGGGACCAAGGCAGGAGCTTTAGAGAGTTGACAAATGCTTTCTCCCTCCCCCAGAGGGTGATGGGGATTCCAAATGCACTCCCTGAGAGGCTAAGTGAGCTGGGAAACCATTCAAAAATATTTAGATGAGCACTTGAAATGTCATGACGTTCAAAGCCAAATGCTGGAAAGTGGGATTAGTGTTGATTTAACACAGTTTTGATGTGGCCTCCTCTGTATTGCTTGGTAAGTCTAGTCCATTTCTATGTCGGGTGACCGAATCGACACGGACATCTACTATAAACCGACCGACTCCCACAGCTACCTAGACTACACCTCCTCCCACCCTGCCCCCTGGTAAAAACGCCATCCCATATTCCCAATTCCTTCGTCTCCGCCGCATCTGCTCCCAGGAGGACCAGTTCCAAAACCGTACAACCCAGATGGCCTCCTTCTTCAAGGACCGCAATTTCCCACCAGACGTAGTCGACGATGCCCTCCACCGCATCTCTTCCACTTCCCGCTCCTCCGCCCTTGAGCCCCGCCCCTCCAAACCCCACCAGGACAGAACCCCACTGGTCCACACCTACCACCCCACCAATCTCCATGTACAGCGCATCACCCGCCGTCACTTCCGCCACCTCCAAACAGAAATCTCCATGTACAGCGCATCATCCGCCGTCACTTCCGCCACCCCCAAACAGACCCCAGCACCAAGGATATATTTCCCTCCCCTCCCCTACCAGCTTTCCGTAGAGACCACTCCCTCCGCGACTCCCCTGTCAGCTCCACACCCCCCACCGACCCAACCACCACTCCCGGCACCTTCCCTTGCAACCGCAGGAGGTGCAACACTTGCGCCCACACCTCCCCCCTCACTTCTCTCCAAGGCCCCAAGGGAAACTTCCATATCCGCCACAGATTCACCTGCACCTCCACCCACATCATCTACTGCATCCGCTGCAGCCGGTGTGGCCTCCTCTATATTGGGGAGACAGGCCGCCTACTTGCAGAGCGATTCAGAAAACATCTCTGGGATACGCACCAAGCAACCCCACCACCCTGTGGTCAACCACTTCAACATGACCTCCCTCCACCTATCGCATTTCCAAAGCCCCTCCCCCAAGTCCCTCCTTCCTACCTTTTATCTTAGCCTGCTGGACACACTTTCCTCATTCCTGAAGAAGGGCTTATGCCCGAAATGTCGATTCTCCTCTTCCTTGGATGCTGCCTGACCTGCTGCGCTTTTCCAGCAACACATTTTCAGCTCTGATCTCCAGCATCTGCAGCCGTCACTTTCTCCTTGGTATGTCTAGGAGCAGGCAGGACTTGAGTACAGAGCTTCTAGCCCGGAGTTAGGGACACTACCTTCACACCAAGTGTGTGTTTCTGTGTACATATGGGAACACAGGAAATAGCAGCAGCAGCAGGCCATTCAGCCCATCAATTCTGAGGAACTGCTGCTGACTGCACCTCCATGACATTTCCACCCCCCCACCATTTTTTTAATGTCATGAGTCTCCAGAAATAATATTGATCTCTGTCTTGCATTTGCTTCCTGGCTGAATCTCTGGGGCAGAGAATTCCCAAGATTCACCCACTGTCTTCTTCTCTCAGTCTTAACATGAACGTTTGGGTAGTTCATTCTCTCGTCTGAGTGTTCAACCTTTGCTGCCAGCCCTGTCACTCAGGAACTGGGGCCCTGATGCCAGTCACTGTTTACTGTGTACAGGCAGGTAGTGAGTGACACGAGCCATTGAACGTCAGATTGGAGGAATGTGATACTGGCTCCTGTTTTCTACTGCAGTCTTGTCCATCCTGTGCGGCATAGCTAGGAACCGCATGGGACAGGCTGCAAATCCAGCTGTGGGTGATTTGCATTTCTAGATGTGTGTTAGACACTGAACAGGCATCTGATCCCAGGATTGATATGACTATGTGAACTTCAACTATGAGTGTGTGCTTAGCGACAAACTAAGCAACAGCAGAGCATGTGATTCCCTTTGAACACTGTAAATGGATGATTTCCCAACAAATGGCAGCATATGCTTGGTGGCTATACATTCCTGTGGTGTAGTTGCATGTGCAATGTGTAAGGTGTTCGCTGCACATCTGGTTAAACCAGTGCCCCATAGCCACAGCTGCAGGGGACCCACAATTCCTAGCAGACAAGACTGTTCTGGATGAGGTTTACATGGGAATGGTTTTGATGATCCCTCACTGTGGTAGTCATCAGAACTTTGGATCAAGGAGACATTGATGGTGAAAGCTAACCTCAACTCCAAAGCACAAGTGCAGCCTGAGGAATAGTGTCTGGGATCTCAAGCCCAGCACCAAGCATGTGGTCTACAGAACAGCTGTGGGTCTCCAATCTCCTGTGTGCATCAGAATCATGGACCATGTCCAACAGACACCTCAACTCCCTGGAGAGTTATCACCAGAACTGCTTTTGCAAAAACCTGCAAATCCACTGGCAGGATAGGCTCCTCTCCCAGACCAGTATCCCCAATATTGAAGGACTGATCTTTCCTGACCGACCATCATGGGCAGGCCACAGATTCCCTAAACAAATGCTCTACTCTGAGTCATAGAGGTGGACAGCACGGAAACAGACCCTTCGGTCCAATTTGTCTGTGCCAGCCAGATATCCTAACTCAATCTAGTCCCATTTGCCAGCACCCGGCCCAGATCCCTCTAAGGAGAAAGTGAGGACAGCATATAGGGGAGATCAGAGTTGAGAGTGTGGTGCTGATAAAGCACAGCAGGTCAGGCAGCATCCGAGGAACTGGAGAACCAACGTTTCGGGTAAGAGCCCTTCCTGATGCTCTTGTCTGAAACGTCGATTCTCCAGCTCCTCGGATGCTGCATGACCTGGTGTGCTTTTCTAGCACCACACTCTCGACCCATATCCTTCTCAACTCTTCCCATTCACACACCCATCTAGATGCCTTTTCCGCTATGGTAAACAGAGGAAACACTCTAAGGACACCATGAAAGCCTCCTTATGTAATCACAACAGTCCCAACAACACATGGAACCATACAGTGCAGAAGAGGCCCTTCAGCCCATTGAGTCTGCACTGACACGTGAGAAACACCTAACCTTCAACCTCATCCCTTTCACTAGCACTTGATCCATAGCCTTGAGTGTTGTGACGTCCCAAGTGCTCATCCAGATCCTTTTTAAATGATGTGAAGCAACTTGCCTCTATCACTCTCCCAGGCAGCATGTTCCAGACCATCACCACCCTCTGGGTACAAAAGCTTTTTCTCAAATTCCCCCATAAACCACCTGCCCTTCACGTCGAACCTGTGACCCTTTGTAACTGGCTCTTCAACAAAGCTGCTCCTTATCTGCTCTGTCTGTGCCCCTCATAATCTTGTAATTCTCAATCAGATCACCTCTCAGTCTTCTCTGCTCCAGTGAAAACAACCCAAGCCTGTCCAAGCTTTCCTCAGCACTAACATTTTCCGTCCTAGTGAATCTCCCTTCCAGTGTATCCCATCCTTCCTGTAGTGTGGTGACCAGAACGGCACACAGTATTCCAGCTAGGGCCTCACCAAACTCCTGTACAACTCTCCAACATGGCTTCCCTGCTTTTGGAATCTCAGCTTCAATTGGCACAAGGGAATTGCACAAACCAGAGAAGACTCCAACCACTTGTAGTGTCACCGAGTGGAGCGCACGGAGGCCGAGAAACAGGAGGAGTTTGCAGAATCCAGGTGGTCTCCCCCCCCATCCACCTTCTCAAGCTCCACCTGCCTGACCTGTGGCAATGTCAGACTGTCAGCCACCGCTCCCACCCCCACCCCCACCCACCCCGCTTGGGAGGTCTGTCACACTTGACCCCGAGGCACTGCTGCAGAAGAACCCCGACTGCAAGCAGTCAGTCGGAACTCCGAACTGGAAAACTCAGCTCCTGGTACAGCGGGATGGCTTTGCAGTCTCTTGGTTTCAAATCAGCAGGTCTGGGACTGAGTGAAGGGAATGCCATGAGGGAGCAAGCTTTGCTTCTTGATTAGCACATCAGTGACTAATAGGTCACTGTGTTTGCGACGTTGTGGTGTACAGTTCACCAGGTAGTCTCAGTTACTGCACCACAGACAGTTTTCTTTGCATGTTGGAGCCCAGCCCTAAGGATAGCAATGGCAAAGGCATCACTGTGCTTTCCAATGACCTGGCTGACCAGGAATCACTCCCACCTTTACCCTGCATTGAGGGGGGGGGGGATTTACAGCTAATATTCAAACTATCGGGTTGCGTTAGTAGCACCCCTTCCAAGGCTTCTGAATATGGAACTTGTGTTTTAAAGTTAGGGTCACTACCCACTGCACCACATGACCTCTGGCTACATTACAACAGTGATACACTTTGTGGGCCATATACCACTTTTGGATATCCTGGTATTGTGATAGGTGCTATATGAATGCAAACCTTTCTTTTTCTGGGTATAGGGAGCAGAGCTGCAAACTCAAAGGTATTACAGAACAGACTGAATAGGGAACTGGAGAGCAGCAAACCTTTAGCAAACACAGACTGATAAAATCATGCTGGTTAGTCTCCTCTGAACCTTTAATCATGCCTTAACACCTTCCCACATTGTACACAACACTCCAGCTGCAGCCTGACCAAGAGATTTGTAAACAATTTATGGGAAAATGCCAGAGTGTTGGATTGCAGTGAGTTCCTTGTTTAAAGAGCTAGTACGGGCACAGCCCACTGAATGGCCTCTGTGCAGTAGGATTCCAGTTTGTTAAAAATTCATTTGTGCGGTGTGGGTGTCACTGGCTGGGCCCAGCATTTATTACCTGTCCCCAGTTGCCCCTTGAGAAGGTGGGGGGTGAGCTGCCTTCTTGAACCACTGCAGTCCACCTGCTCTGTTTTGACCCACAATGCCCTTAGGGAGGGAATTCCAGGATTTTGACCTAGCGACAGTGAAAGAACAGGGATATATTTCCAAGTCAGGATGGTGAACGGGTTGGAGGGGAACTTGAATGTGGTACTGTCCCCATATATTTACTGCCCTTCTAGAAGTGTTCATGGGTGTGGAAGGTGCTGTCTGAGGATCTTTGGTGAATTTCTGCACTGCACCTTGTAGATGGTACACACTGCTGCTACTGAGTGTCGGTGGTGGAGGGAGTAGATGTTTGTGGCTATAGTGTCAATTAAGTGGGCTGCTTTGTCCTGGATAGTGTCAAGCTTCTTGAGTGTTGCTGGAGTTGTACCCATCCAGGCAAGTGGGGAGTATTCCATCACACTCCTGACTTGTGCCTTGTAGATGATGGACAGGCTTTAGGGAGTCAGGAGGTGGGTTACTCACCGCAGTATTCCGAGGTTCTGACCTGTTCTTGTGGCCACAGTGTTTATGTAGTGATTCGATGGCTGCAGGATTTCGTAAAACTAGTTATTGCAGTCACTGTTTGTAATCTAGATAAACACACCATTCTTGAGAAAATTTGTAGCTCAGGTTGAGATTCTGGATGTAGGCTTGCTCACTGAGCTGGAAGGTTTGTTCTCAGACATTTCGTCACCATACTAGGTAACATCATCATTGAGCCTCTGGTGAAGCGCTGGTGTTCTGTCTCACTTTCTATTTATGTGTCTTGATCTCTTAAGGTGGGTAGTATCTTTTCTGGTTCTTTTTCTCAGAGGTTGGTAAATGGGGTCAAAATCAATGTGTTTATTGATGGAGTTCCGGTTTGGATGCCGAGCCTCCAGGAATTCCCATGCATGTCTCTGTATTGCCTGTCCTAGGATGGATGTGTTGTCCCAGTCAAAGTGGTGCCCTTCTTCGTCTGTGTGTAAGGGTAGTAGTGATAGCTGGTCATGTCTTTTGGTGGCTAGTTGGTGTTTATGTTTCGTGGTGGCTAGTTTCCTGCCTGTCTGTCCAATGTGGCGTTGTTATAGGTCTTGCAGGGTATTTTGTAAATGACTTTCATTTTGCTGGTTGTTTCTATTGAATCCTTTAGGTTCACCAGTAACTGTTTCAGTGTGTTGGTAGGTTTGTGGGCTACCATGATGCCAAGGGGTCAGAGTAGTCTGGTAGTCATCTCCGAGATGTCTTTGATATATGGTAGTGGGCTAGAGTTCCTGGGTGTGTTGTGTCTACTTGTTTGGGTTTGTTGCTTAGAAATCGGCGGGTTGTGTTTATTGGGTATCCGTTGTTCTTAAAAAGCTGTATAGGTATTTTTCTTCTGACGTTCATAGTTCCTGGGTGCTGTAGTGTGTTGTGGCACATTTAAGTAATGCCCTGATGCAGCTCCATTTGTGGGTGTTGGGATGATTGCTCCTGTAGTTGAGTATCTGGTCTGTGTGTGTTGCTTTCCTGTAGATGCTGGTCTGCAGTTCTCCATTAACTGTTTGTTCCACTGTGACATCGAGGAAGGGGAGTCTGTTGCCATTCTCCTCCTCTTTTGTGAAATTTATGCCAGTAAGGATATTGTTGATGACGTTATAGGTTTCCTCTAATTTGTTCCTTTTTGTGATGACAAAGGTGTCATCCATGTAGCGGACCCAAAGTTTGGGTTGAATAGTTGGAGGGTTGCTTGTTCCACTCTCTGTATTACTGCTTCTGCTAAGAACCCTGATATACGTGGTCCCATGGGAGTCCCGTTAATTAGTTTGTAGGTCTTGTCTTTGAAGGTGAAGTGGGTAGTGAGGCACAGGCCTAGTAGCTTGAGGATGTTGTCCTTCCTGATGAAGTTGGTGCTGTCTGGTGTTTGTGTCCTTGGTTTGTCTAGTAGTACGGTCAGTGTTTCTTTGGCCAGACTGATGTTAATTGATGCGAATAGGGCCGTTACATCAAAGGAAACCATTAATTCACCCTCTTCTATCCCAACTATCCAACCCAAACTTTGGGTCCACTCTGTGGATGACATCTTTGTCATCACAGAACAGAACAAATTAGAGAACACCTACATCATCAACAGTATTCTGACAGGCATAAAATTCACAAAAGAGAAGAACAACAGACTCCCCTTCCTCGATGTCATGGTGGGGCAAACAGTTCATGGAGAACGGCAGACCAATATCTACAGGAAAGCAACACACAGGCCAGATACACAACTACAGGAGCATTCATCCCAACACCCACAAACAGAGCTGCATCAGCACATTATTTAAACAAGCCACAACAAACTGCAGCACCCAGGAACTACGAGCAGCAGAAGAAAAATACCTACACAGTGTATTCAAGAACAATGGGTACCCGATAAACACAGTCCACTAATTCTTAAACAACCAACCCACAACACAAGTAGACACAACACACCCAAAGACTCTAGCCACACTTCCATACAAAGACATCTTGGAGATGACTACCAGCCTACTCCAATCCCTTGGCATCATGGTAGCCCTACAAACTCACTGAAACAGCTACAGGTGAACCTAAAGGACCCCATACCAACAAACAGCAAAATGAATGTCATTTACAAAATACCCTGTAAGGACTGTAACAAACACTACATTGGACAGAGAAGCAGAAAACTTGCCACCAGGATACACAAACACCAACTAGCCACCAAATTCCATGACCCACTATCACTAGTATCCTTACACACAGACGAAGAAGGACACCCCTTTGACTGGGATAACACATCCATCATAGGACAGATTAAACAGACACACGCATGGGAATTCCGAGAGGCCTAGCATTCAAATTGGAACTCCATCAGTGAACACATCGATTTTAACCCTATTTACCAACCTCTGAGAAAAAGAACTGGAAATGATATCACTCACTTTAACAGACCAAGACACATAAATAGAAGGCGGGACATAACACCAGCGCTTCACTGAAGATGTTATGTAGTATGGTGATGAAACGTCTGAAAATGAACCTTCCAGCTCAGTGAGCAGACTTACATCCATAAACACACCAGTCCCAGTTTATGCACAGCAAGATCCAATAGAGAGCAAGGAGATTATCTTTCAAATGGCTTATCTCATGGTCATGTTGAATGAAGGATAAATACTGGCCAGGACACCTGTGATGGCTCCCTTGTCCTTCTTCAAAATTATACCATTGGACCTTTAGTACCACTGGAGAAGGTGCCCTGGTTAACAACTCAAGAGAAAGACAGCAACTGTAAGAGTTCAGCGTTCCTTCAAGCTCTATGCTGGGAGAGCCAGCCTATATGCTGTGCTTTAAGTCTTTGTTCACACTGCTTGAACCTACAAACTCGTCACTTGGGTCAACTATGTATTGGCAATAGAAAGATGCTTGGCTTGCATTCTAAAACTTTGCATTATTTTCTCCTTGCTTTAGAAACTGTTAAACACAGAGGAAGATGTCCGCAAATGTTAGGAATTTAAAGAACGTGAATTCGTACTGCAGCCTTTAGATTTCCTTAACCTTGTTAATCAAAGCCCTCTCCTGCCCTGCACAGTCCATTTGCCATGATTGAAGTCTTTATAAGGGACAACATCAAGATGTCTTCAATCAACTTCAGCAATGCATAATGTAGGTCAACTGTAAATGGAACTCTTAATAATTCATTCTTTCTCTGAAATGATGCCTGGTAATCTCTGGGAGCAATCAAAAGCTCTTGATGCTGCATTGTTCAACTGGCTGTTTAAGTCTTGTAAGGAGGTGACACAGAAATGTGTCACAACCCTTTTAGCTGTCTGTCACCATGGCAACACTGCAGCTGCACCATGCCGCGAGAGCAGTGAGGGAAATTTGCAGACAGAACAGTTGCATCTCACTGGCCATCAGGGAACTGCGGCGGGGTCTTCTGGGGGATAACGTGAGGACTTTAAATCCCACCGGGAGGCTAAGAAATAAAAGCAAAAGGTTGTATGTTAGCATTTTGATCAAACCAGAGCAGCTTCCATCTTTTGCAAAGAAAAGCCTGTGCGAGCTGAAAATGTGAAAATAAAACCAGTGAATGCTGTTGATGTCTAAAGGAGTGCTTCATATTTCAGATAAATTTCAGATTTAGAAGTTAACTTGTAACGTATATCCTTGTTTTTCTTATTTATTCATGGGACTTTGCCTAATATCCCAGGTGTCAGTTTAAAGTCAACCACGTTGATGTGTGTCTGGAGTTATATGTCAGCCAGACTGGGTAAGGAAGTCAGATTTCCTTCCCTAAATGACATTAGCAAAACCAGATGGGTTTTAACAATAACAGTTACATGGGTCACTATGACCCTAGTTTGTTATTATGAATTTTAGCTATCTGACATGGCAGCTCAGTGGTTAGCACTGCTGCCTCACAGTACCAGGGACCTGGGTTCAATTTCACCCTCGGGCAACTGTCTGTGTGGAGTTTGCACATTCTCCCAGCGTCTGTGTGGGTTTCCTCCAGGTGCTCCGTTTCCTCCCACAGTCCAAAGATGTGCAGGTCAGGTGGATTGGTTGTGGGAAAAGCAGGAATAGAGTAAGGAGGTGGGAAGCTCTTTGGGGGAGTTGGTGTGAACTTTATATGCTTCCAGACTATAGGGATTCCATGATATAGTATGATTTGAATCCATGCTAACAACACATTAGCCTGTGGCTTTACACTTACAAACCAGTGACAGTGTGAAGTAAGAATAGGGCCAATCAAACATAGTAGTGGAAAGTTGTGCATAGAATCTGAGGACATGGGGAAGTGCTTTTCGTCAGTATTCACACTGGAAAAGGGCAATGTTAGTGAGAATACGGAGATACAGGCTACAAGATTAGATGGGATTGAGGTTGACAAAGAGGAGGTTTTAGCAACTCTGAAAATAGGTAAGACCCCTTGGCTGGATGGAATTTATCCTCGGATTCTCTGGGAAGCCAGGGAACAGATTGAAGAGCCTTTGACTTTGATCTTTATGTCATCATTGTCGACAGGAGTAGTGCCAGAAGACTGGAGGATAGCAAATGTTGTTCCCTTGTTTAAGAAGGGGAGTCGGGACAGCCCTGGTAATTATAGGCCACTGAGCCTTACTTTGGTTGTGGGTAAGTTTTTGGAAAAGGTTACAAGAGGTAGGATTTATAATCATCTGGAAAGGAATAATTTGATTAGGGATAGTCAACACAGTTTTGTGAAGGGTGGGTCGTGCCTCACTAACCTTATTGAGTTCTTCGAGAAGGTGCTAAATTGTCCGTAGTGTTAGGTAAGGGGTAAATGTAGGGGTAGGAGTAGGGGTAGGGGTGGGTTACGCTTCGGCGGGTCGGTGTGGACTTGTTGGGCCGAAGGGCCTGTTTCCACACTGTAAAGTAATCTAATCTAATCTAATCTAATCTAATCTAACACAAGGGGACATAGTTTTAAATTGGGGGGTGATAGATTTAGGACAGACACCAGGGTAGTTTCTTTACACAGAGTAGTAGGGGCGTGGAACACATTGCCTGCAATAGTAGCAGACCCGCCGACATTAAGGGCATTTAAATGGGCATTGGACATATATATGGATAATAATAGAACGATGCAGGTTAGATGGGCATCAGATTAATTTCACAGTTCAGCACACCATCGAGGGCCGAAGGGCCTGTACTGTGCTGGAATGTTCTATGTTCTATTACCACTGCACCACTGCCACCCTTCAACTCTGCCACCCATCAACTCTCTGCCATCCACTCTTTAAGGTATGGTACTGAGGCACACAACTCAGAATCCCTTAGCTTCATCCCAGTTGACAGTAGTTCAGCTGCAATTTTACAACAGTGACTGTGAATCACTTTGGCACATCTTGAGATAATGAAAGCCATTAAATAAATGCAGATGTTTTCCTTCAATTGGTTTCCCTTTTCCTGAGGCCAATGAATGAAGGGGGAAGATATTGGTTGCTCTCCATCACCATCTAGTGGCGCCTGCTGTAAAGTGCATGCCAATCTCTGCAAGAGATATTTTCAATCAATCACTTCAGGGATGTTAATACACATCTCTGGATACTTGAGTCCATGGGTCAGAGGTAGGGACGCTACCATTGTGCCATAACAATCCTCACTGATTTATTCTAAATTTTTATTGCAATTAAATGGGATTCAAACTCATGCCCAGAACATTGACCTGGGATTCTGGACTACTGAGTCACCAATGTTGATACTATCCCTCTGCCAAACCCCCTGATGGATACTACATAGGTGAGGACAGAATAGAGTGCAGTTGTGATGGTTGCAGTGGTTAGATAGCTACCTGCTCAATGTAGTCAAGACTGGACAGTAGAGAATAGCCAAATGGATGAAGTAAAATTGGGCAATTTTAGACTCACTGCTGAGGTGATACTTTAAGAGAGTAAATTGTAATGAAATGATTCTGGAGGAAGATAACATTACCAAACAAAAAGGTAGCCCAAGAATGTAGAGGACTGGAATAGAACACCACAACCCGTCTTGCCAGTCTCATCAAAGACACTCTAGTTGAAACAGAAGCTGCTGGAAGTATTTGACATTCAATATTAATGCTTCTGATTAATGACCTTACAACCCTGGCTCTTTTTCACGGATGCTGACTGACTCTGTTGACTGGCATTATTCACATTCATTCCAGATTTCCAGCATCTGAAGTATATTGGTTTTATATTAGAAAATGAACCCTGCTCTTAAAAAAAAGTATAGCAATCAAGAACAACTGAATTGCCTAGGAGTTACATAAGACAACTGGTATTTATAATTTGGAGATACCAGTGTTGGACTGGGGTGTACAAAGTTAAAAATCACACAACACCAGGTTATAATCCAACGGGTTCATTCGGAAGCACTAGCTTTTGGAGCACTACTCCAAGGATGAAGGAGCAGCGCTCCGAAAGCTAGTGCTTCCAATTCAACCTGTTGGACTATAACCTGGCGTTGTGCGATTTTTAACTTGGTATTTATAAAGCACTCTCACAACCTCAGGATGCTGCAAAGTGCCTCACAGTCAATGGGTTGCTTTCTTGTAGTCACCATGATGTACCACAAACAGCTTCCTAATGGTGGCCAGATGGTCAATTTTAGTGATGTCGGACGTGTGGTGGTCAAACACACCCCCCTGCTCTACTTCATAATAATATTATGGGATGAGTATTTTACACTCACCAGGAAGTATAGACAGGACCCTGGTTTAACATCTCTTTTGAAAGATGACACCACGGTCAGAACAGTATAATAGTGGAACTATAACCAAATATCTGTAGTGGGATTTAAGCCCACAATCTTTGATCGCTAAGACACAAATTCTATGAATGGCTGACCATACAATTACATCATCTTGAGAGCTCAGACCATCCAAGGTGTCTGTGCAGACAGCAACTGGAAAAACCAGTGGGTGAGAGGGATTGAGGTTACTATTGAAACCTGCAGATTCGTCCATTCACTTCTATGAGTGGACGTGGATCTGGTTTGTTGTGGATTCCTCTCAGCGTCAGAAAGTCAAGTGGTGATTTTGCTATCAAAGTGTGTTCAGAGAAATCATCACTGAAATAAAGCACTGGAAAGGTTGTTAGCAGGTGTAAGAAAAACAGAAATTACTGCCTCTTTTCAAATTTCTATTTCATGCAGTGGTCAATTTACAGGGGCGGAACCTTCTGGTATCAGCACAAAATTCATCCTTGAGTCATTCAAATATAAGTCCTTTTGTTATATTCTTGCAGCACGGTTAAGTTTTCCTTAGACAAGGAAAATGACTTAGAGTCATAGAGATGTACAGTATGGAAACAGACCCTTCAGTCCAACCTGTCCATGCTGACCAGATATCCCAACCCAATCTAGTCCCACCTGCCAGCACCCGGCCCATATCCCTCTAAACCCTTCCTATTATATACCCATCCAAATGCCTCTTAAATGTTGCAATTGTACCAGCCTCCACCACTTCGTCTGACAGCTCATTCCATACATGCACCACCCTCTGTGTGTTAACGTTGCCCCTTAGGTCTCTTTTATATCTTTCCCCTCTCACCCTAAACCTATGCCCTCTAGTTCTGGATTCCCTGACTCCCAGGGAAAAGACTTTGCCTATTTATCCTATCCATGCACCTCATAATTTTGTAAACCTCTATAAGGTCACCCCTCAGCTTCCGAAACTCCAGGGAAAACAGCCCCAGTCTGTTCAGCCTCTCCCTATAGCTCAGATCCTCCAACCCTAACAACATCCTTGTAAATCTTTTCTGAACCCTTTCAAGTTTCATAACATCTTTCCGATAGGAATGAGACCAGAATTGCACGCAGTATTCCAACAGTGGCCTAACCAATGTCCTGTACAGCCGCAACATGACCTCCTAACTCCTGTACTCA
>NC_057739.1:38528316-38595546 GCF_004010195.1 Chiloscyllium plagiosum | reverse complement strand
TCTACCTGCGACTCCACTTTCAAGGAGCTATGAGCCTGCACTCCAAGGTCTCTTTGTTCAGCAACACTCCCTTGGACCTTACCATTAAGTGTATAAGTCCTGCTAAGATTTGCTTTCCCAAAATGCAGCACCTCGCATTTACTTGAATTAAACTCCATCTGCCACTTCTCAGCCCATTGGCTCATCTGGTCAAGATCCTGTTGTAATCTGAGGTAACCCTCTTCACTGTCCACTACACCTCCAATTTTGGTGTAATCTGCAAACTTACTAACTGTACCTCTTATGCTCACATCTAAATCATTCATGTAAATGACAAAAAGTAGAGGACCCAGCACTGATCCTTGTGGCACTCCACTGGTCAGAGGCCTCTATCTCTCCTGAAATGTGCTTCCTGCTGTGGGGTGCTGGTGGTGTAGTAGTCATGTCACTAACTAACAATCTAGAGTCCTTGAAAAGTGTGGGGACTTTGGGCTTGAATCCCACTACGGCATAAGATAAATTCTGAATATAATTCTAGAATTAAAAGCTGGTCTAACAGTAATAACCATGCAGCTATTGTTGTTTTTCATCTTTAAAAAACTGGTTTATTAATGCTGTTCAGGGAAAAAAAATCTGCCAACTTTACCCAGCCACGTCTACATGTGACTCCAAACCACAGCAATGTTATTGACTTTTAGTGACCCTCTGAAATGGCCTCATAAGCCATTCAGCTCAAGGGGCAATTTGGGAAGAGCAACAGATAATGGCCTTGCCAGCAATGCCCACACTGCATGCAAGGATTAAAAAAACTTAGGATATGGTGCACCAAAAAACGGAGTTATTTATAAAACATGGCAGCCCTTTTTGAACTACATCGACACAGACATTTTGGCCGTACTGTCCAGGACTTTTGTCTGACTGTGGTAGTGGTTCTGGCTGGTTTGGGGACTCCTGGGAGGAGGAATCCTGTATAAATATGGGTTCTATTGTGACTTGCTGTAAATCTATTTTGAGCATGTGTCTAGTTATTTAATTACTTTGTTGTTTACTGTTAGTAATATATGATATCCTATTTTATGTTTTGGGTGTTTGTAGAATAGATTAGTAGTTATTTTGTTTTTATTTATTTAATTTCATATTGGTGTTGCTATTATACTGTAAAGTGGAATACACTAGTTTGTATTATTTTTGTAATTTTGTAAAAAATCTTTAAAAATTTATTTTTCAATAAAAATATCTATATATAAAAAAAAACAACTTAGGAAATGCAGCAGCCATTTGGTGCAGTGCAAACCTCCCCAAACAGCACCCTAACAGTGACTGGAAAATCCATCATTACTGATGCTGATGGAAGGATTGGTCAGGACACTGGGGAAAACTCCATTTGTTCATTTTTGGAAGAGGGTCATGGGATCTCTTTTGCCAACAAGCAGAGTCCTGGCCAACCTTTAGCTTGGTTTGCAAGTCTTTTGAGTGAGACTTGAACCCACAGATATTTGATTCAAGAGGTGATACAGCCACCCACTGAAATATGTTTACTACTTTTCACATAGTATGACTAGTCTATGGGCTTTTAGTGTCAATACATATATACTGCGTGATAGATTGGAAGCCAGAAACTGGAGCACAGAGTAAATAATAATTCCTGTAATTGCAAAATGAATGCAGATGTACAGCACTAACATTGTTATGCAATGGATAATTGATAAAGCTAATGAATCATTAAGAAAAACGAATATATCTTTATTAGTTTAGTGAATTAAAATACAACTAATGAGCAAGCATTGAGTAACTTAAAGCACAGGATCAGAAATAATACAAGGAGGGTGCACCAGGTCATAGAGTTTCATTATATTGACGACAGAGTCTCTCCAGCCATTTTGCCAATTCTGAGCATTAATCAGCAGCCCCTTTGTCTCATGTTCTATCTGTGATATGTCCTGCAGAAAATGCTGCTTGTATTTCTGTTAAAAGCAGAAATTCAATAATTACAGCAAATTAAAATCGAGGAAGGGACAACAGGTAGCCTGCCTGTGTGTCAGTCACCATGTGTGTGTGTCAATGTGGGCATGCCTGTCACCATGTGTGTGTCAGTCACCATGCGTGTGTGTCAATGTGGGCATGCCTGTCACTGTGTGTGTGTCAGTCACCATGTGTGTGTGTCAATGTGGGCGTGTCAGTTGCCATGTGTGCATGTCAGTCATCATGTGTTGCGTATAAGGTGGGTGTGTCAGTGACATGTGTGCGTATCAAGGTGGGTGTGTCCGTCACCGTGTGTGTGTGTGTCAATGTGGGTGTGTCAATCACCATGTGTGCGTCAGTCACCATGTGTTGCGTGTCAAGGTGTGCATGTCTGTCACCATGTGTGTGTATCAAGGTGGGCGTGTCAGTCACCGTGTGTATCAGTCACATGAGTGTGTGTCAGGTATCATGTGCATGTCAGTCACCATGGGTGCGTGTCTGTCACCATGTGTGTATGTCAAGGTGGGCTGGTCAGTCACCATGTGTGTGTATCAAGGTGGGTGCGTCAGTCACCTTTTGTGCATGTCCGTCACCATGTGTGTGTATCAAGGTGGGCGTCTCAGTCGCCATGTATGCGTGTCAGTGACCATGTGTGCGTATCAAGGTGGGCATGTCAGTCACCATGTGTGTGTGTCAATCACTATGTGTGCATGTCAGTCACCATGTGTTGCGTGTCAAGGTGTGCGTGTCAGTCACCATGTGTTGCGTGTCAAGGTGTGCGTGTCAGTCACCATATGTTGCACGTCAAGGTGTGTGTGTCAGTCACCGTGTGTGTCAGTCACTATGTGTGTGTGTCAGTCACCGTGTGTGCGTGTCAGTCACTGTGTGTGCGTGTCAGTCACCATGTGTGCATGTCAATGTGGGCATGTCAGTCACCATGTGGGCGTGTCAGTCAATGTGTGCATGTGTGTGTATGTGCACATAAGTGTATGTTTGTGTCTGTCTGTTTATGTAAAAGTACTGGAATTGTATAGGAAGTGGGTTGAGTGTGTACCATGTATGTACAGTGAACCCAATATTCATAATATACATAATAACAACTGTATCTACAAAATGAATAACAGTTATTCAGCAGTAACATTCTTTTGTCATGATAATCGATAAAATTAATAAATAATTGAAGGCACAAGTACACACTAATGTAGCAAACTAAAATATAATGATCGAATCATTGTTAAGCAACTTAAAGCACAGAGCAGGAATGTTTCTGTTGGGCATGTTTGGGGAAAGGTGTATCAATGTTTTGTTGGGTATAATGGACAAAACGTACCCAATGCTGTTGGTCACACTGGATTGTGAGAAATCAAGCAGGGCCTTACCATTCAGAAGATCATGACTGATCTGTCCCGGGTCCCAACTCCTCTTGTCTGCCAACTCCTTATAGCCCTCAACTTCTCGATATCTCAAAAATCTTAAATAGTTAGTGATCCAGCCTGCACATCTCTGTGCAGTCAAGATCCAGACATTCACTACCCTTTGAGAGAAGGAATTCCTTTTTATCTCGGATGTAAATGAGTGTCCCCCTTTCTCTAACTAGGTCTCCTGGTTTGAGATTCCCCAACCATTCAGGAGATATCTTCACAAATATATCCTGTCCTCAGAACCTTGAATGCTTCAATAAGAACACCATTCATTCTTCTAAACTCTAATGAATACAAACTCAAACTGCTTAGCTGTTCTTGATATGTTAACCCCTTTATCCCAGAAATCAGCCTAGTGAATCTCTTTTGAACTTCCTCCAATTCCAAAAGATCCTTTTGGAAATATAGGCACCAAAAGTATACACAGTACAGCCTTATCAACATCCTGTTCAATTAAACCAAAACTTCACTATTTTGAAACTCCATCCCACTTGTAATACAGGCCAAAATTCCATTCACCTTCTTAGTTACTTGCTGCACCTGCACGCTAACATCTTGTGTTTCATGTACAAGATCACCCAGATGCCTCTGTGTTTCCTGGTCCTCCTTTCTCCTGCTCCTATAGTTAATATAATGGAGACAGGGGAGTGCACATATCCTAAAGGAGGTCACCTGACTTCACTGTGCTCATGTAATCCAGTAGGTCCAGGCATGGAACAGAAAAACCTAATAGTTTGTTTCCAGAGGAACACAGCCCTCCAGCAGCTTACTCTTTGGAATTGAAGCTGATCATTGCGATCCTTTAGCCCCACCAAGCTCACTTAGCGGATAATGAATAGGCTTTTTCAGGTGTGGCTGATTTTTCCATCAATTGAGCTGAGGTAAAGTCCCAGCTGCTGGTCTCTTACAGAGTAGCAAACACAACAGCCAAAGATTAATCATGGAGTGTTCTAACCTCTTTGGTTCACTAGATCTATATTCACAGCCTTGTCCTTCTGGGCCATTACTGAGCATTAACATTAAAGGGATCATGGAATGGCGGTGAACAGAAGGTGAGCTTGTAGCCTGTTGGGCCTGTGCTGATTCAGTGAAAGATCTAACAATAATTTCCACTGGCCACTGCTCCTACCACTCTTCTCTTTCCCTGGAGCACTGCAAATGTTCCCCTTCAAGTGAAAGTAAATCAAATCTTCTTTCAACATCCTTCTTGGCAATACATTCCAGAACATAACATTCTCTGTGCAAATATTTTCTTATTATTGCCTCTGCTTCCTTTGCCAATTCCTTAAGTTTGTAACCTCTGAAGATTGACCTATCTGTCACCTTGTTTACTCTATCAAACCCCTCATGGTTTTGAACACTCTACTAAATCTCTCTTTAACCTTCTCAGCTCCAAGGAAATGACCCCAGTTTCTCCACATTCTCCACATAACTGTAGTTTTTTTAGTTTGCGAGGCAACCTCAGTTGGCTGGCTTGAGATGCAGAATGACTCCATCAGCGTGGGTTCAATTCCTCCACTGGCTGAGGTTACTGTGAAGAACTCTCCTTCCCAATCTCTCCCCTCGCCTGAGGCGTGCTGACCTTCAGATGAAACCACCACCAATGTCTCTCTCTAATGGGACAGAGCAGCCCTATGGCCCGGTCGAACTATGGCAACTTTACCCAACCATCTCTCCCACTCAGAAGAAGGAACAAACCCGTACAAACATGTGACCTTATGTCATCCCAAAAAAACACAAAGGACTGCTGATGCTGGAAATCAGCAATTGCTGGAAAAACTCAGCAGATCTGGCAGTTTCTGTGGAAAGAAAGCAGAGGTAACATTTTGGGTCAAGTGACCCTTCTTCAGAACACTGTGTTCTGAAGAAGGGCCACTGGATCTGAAACGTAAATCTGCTTTCCCTCTACAGATGCTGCCAGACCTACTGAGTTTTTCCAATAATTTCTAGTGTTGTTTCCAAAGTAACTGTTGTAATGTATGAAATCTAGCAGCCAATTTCCAGATAGCAAGACCTTACAAACAGCAAGCTGGTGATGACCAAATAATCTGTTTCTTTCAAGCGATATTGACAGAGAGATAAATATTCCCCATAAATGGGGCGGCGCGGTGGCTCAGTGGTTAGCACTGCTGCCTCACAGCGCCAGGGACCCGGGTTTGATTCCCGACTCGGACAACTGTCTGTGTGGAGTTTGCACATTCTCCCCGTGTCTGCGTGGGTTTCCTCCGGGTGCTCCGGTTTCCTCCCACCGTCCAAAGATGTGCAGGTTAGGTGAACTGACCATGCTAAATTATCCATAGTGTTAGGTGGATTAGTCAGGGGTAAATCTAGGGGAATGGGTGGGTTGCTCTTCAGGGGGTCTGTGTGGACTTGTTGGGCCGAAGGGCCTGTTTCCACACTGTAGGGAATCTAATCAAATATGGATAGAACTTCTTCCGATATTTACTGTGGGATCTTTATGACCATCTGAGATAGCTGACAGTGCCTCAAGTTCATCTCACACTTAACAAATGGCATATCAGAAACTGCAACACTGCCTCAGTGTTAGAGTACGTGTCTCTGGTGTTTCTGACTCAGAGGTGACGGTGTCACCCAGTGAGCTATGGTGGATGCCACCTGGGAAGTCTCAGCTGTTGCTGCCTTTGCCATTTTTCTCAAGTAACTCAGCACGAGCAGTGGCTGGGATGTGCCAACTTACTGCCCAGATTGTTGATGCGGGTACCCACCTGCGGAAGTATAAATTACTTCCGCTTTTTAAAGCCACAACTTGTATAAAAATTTGCGTGCAAAGATATATGACAGCAGAAAGAAAGCAGATGACTCAGGAATAAAACTAACCGCGTAGGCAGAATCTCTCGCCTCAAGTATGGCCAGATCAGCCTGTACCGTCTTCACAGTTGTCACAGCCGCAGTTTCCACAAACAAAGATGCCATGGATGCAGGTCCCTGGACGTTGTACTGCCGACAACTTTCTGAAAGCTCATGAGCTGGAATTCCCGGCCATGTTCTTTAAAAAGGAATAGTGAAAATGAAAATTAACAATATGTAATGGAGATCCTCCAGCAGAACAAACAATCACATGCAATTAAAAGATGAGCAGAAAGTTCTCTGAGCACAGTTTAGATAATGAACAAGATTGAGGATATTGGTGATACTTACTTTTCTATTGTTACTACATGGATAATAGTCGATGCAACGTGTCAAAGTTCCTGGTGAACTGTCCATGGTGGCCTGCAGGGTGAAGTCATCACCTTGTCGTCACTCCTCTTCCCAGGAAAGCAATCCTCGGCAGTTCACCCTGGCAAATTACCACCCCACCTCCAACCTCTTGTTCCTCTCTGAAGTGCTTGAACATGTTATGGCCCGATATTCCTGCAGCTCAGTGTCTGAATCACCCAAACAGGTGTCTGTCCCCGCCACAGGACTGAAATAGCTGAAAGGGCTTCAACTCTCCCTACCTCGATCAACACAACCCTCTGGGCTGCCTGCACTCCTCTGATGTTTGAGCAGGAGTAATTTTAATGTCTACACCATTAGACTTCAGCTACCTGGGCCTTTAGCTTTGGGATTCCTCCCAAAGGTGGGTTTGAGCTGTAGGGAGAGGTTGAATAGGCTAGGGCTGTTTTCCCTGGAGCGTCGCAGGCTGAGGGGTGATCTTATAGAGGTTTATAGAATGAGAGGCACAAATAGGATAAACAGACAAGGTCTTTTCCCTGAGGCCGCGGAGTCCAGAACTAGAGGGTATAGGTTTAGGGTGAGAGGGGAAAGATATAAAAGAGACCTAAGGGGCAACTTTTTCACGCAGAGGGTGGTGTGTGTATGGAATGAACTGCCAGAGGAAGTGGTGGAGGCTGGTACAATTGCAACATTTAAGAGGCATTTGGTCGGGTATATGAACAGGAAGGGTTTAGAGGGATATGGGCCAGGTGCTAGCAGGTGGGACTAGATTGAGTTGGGATGTCTGGTCGGCATGGATGGGTTGGACTGTTTCCGTGCTGTACATCTCTATGATTCTAATTGACCTTCTCTCCTCACAGACTCTGCCTGACCTGCTGAGTATTTTCAGCATTTTCGTTATTAATTCCAGATTTCCTCAGTTTGTGGCAACGTTGCTTTTCCAATCTTGTGTATAATGCCTTGAAGTGAGACCTCTCAATCTATTGTGTTCATATCACACCTGACGTGGAAGTTTAAAGTGTTACATTGGAGGGGATTTCTAAGCAGAACAGGGGTGTAATTTAATAATGTTAGCAATGGGAGCCTTTTGATGAGCCCATTATTTATCCCAACACCACTCCACACAACTAGCTGTAACTCTCAGCTGTTATGTCACACAGATTGTTGGGATTGAACTCTCACACAGTGGTATGTTCCACTGAAAGTTCTAACTGTCTCTGTTTTCACCACCTCCCCAGCCTCCCAGGAGTAGGACCAGCTTATCAGGGGCTCTATCTAAGAGTCGAATAGGGTTGAGTTGAGTTGAGTTCTGCCAGTGCACAAAATAATGATGTTCACAGACTGAGGTGATTGAGGTCTTACTGGGGCTTGTCGTACATTGACTGCATGGAGACTGAGGGTGAGGCTGGTTAAGTTATGTTCTGAGAAGAGTACGTACAGGTAAGTTGATTTCCAAAGAAAAGGAAAAAAGTGCTGAAAGGTTGTAAGGTTGAAAAAGTTGCTCAGGCAGATGCAGGAACAGACAGAAAGCTAATTTCTTAACTATACAATAGCAATTATATTTATACAGCATCTTATATCATTGTAAAGCTTCCCACCTCATAGCTAAAGAATAAGACATGAGGACAGATACTGTACAGTTATGGAGCACTGGGTTCTCACTTTAAGCTTTGCTGGATGGACATGATCATGACAAAATCCATGTGATCTTCTCTACCTGCAGCCCAGCATTCAAGGACCTTTCTGTCATTCAAGTCTACATTTTTGGGTCAGTAATACGTAGCAATGATGGTTTCTGGACTAGGCTGTCCTAACCTCGCTCACACAGGTAGAGTGGGCCATCTCCTTGTGTGACTTTATGTTCACATCTATGAGTTTGGGTTCAAGGCAGATTGGTTGTGAAGAAGGCAAAGTCAGGAACTGTCTTCAGGTTTGGGCTTCTTTATAACTCTGTCTATTAAATATTGAGACTAAATACTACAATATATGGTTTTCAGAAATTTACCAGGCTCTAATCTTACTGTCACAGTATTAAAAGTCTATTCCATAAACTTCACCACCTAATGCTAGTTTCTAACATTTATATAGCTAGACTTTAAGCTTCTGCCTAACTCTACATGTGTGTTCTCTCTTGTTTCTTGACTCCACTCACACTGCTACTTATGTCCAGTGATGGACAATTCCATAACACCATTGCAAGGTTGCTCTGGGGTCCCTAAGCCCTTACACAACAGCCACAGGAGACTGTGGGACAACAGGGTGGTGAGGTTTCACCCCCAACTAGTTACCTGCTTTCACGGGGCACCTCATCAGTGGAAGTATTTTCCTCCTCTTGCATTGGGGGTCCAGCTCGTTTCTGCCGGGTTGTTTCACCTGTTGCTTCTGGTTCTGAAATATATAAAGGACACAGAAATGACAATCAGAAATAAAACTGAACTTTGCGGTTTCTTCAGTACGTTTTTGTGCCTTTATCTCTGGTTCATACGCGTTTAGAGCTGCATTCACAATTGAAATTGCAACGTTAGCCAAAAAAAGAGATGAAATCCATTTTCTGGCTGCATTCAGATTCTTGTAACCTGCAGTGAAATGTAGGGGGATATAAATTCAAATTGGATTGTTGTACAAAAAGGCAGGATTGTATGTGTCACTTGTTTTACACTTTGGTTTGATTACTCACCTTAATTGGCTCTATTGGAATGGGTTAGTAAGTGGAGCCTTTAATGATACAAAAAAGCACAAGCTTAGTCTCATAGCCCAACATGAGTTTCTACCCAAGTGGTTCAGTGTAATTTTGATTTTGTTGACAGGAAAATGGTCAGTACAGTAAGTGCTTATCTCAGAGTGGTGCTGGAAAAGCACAGCACGTCAGGCAGCAGGATTTTCCTGCTCCTCGGATGCTGCCTGACCTGCTGTGCTTTTCCAGCACCACTCTGGTCTAAACTCTGGTTTCCAGCATCTGCAGTCCTCACTTTTGCCCAGTAAGTGCTTATGTCAGATTGGGCTCATTTTGTTGAACTCTTGGTTTTAAGTCAATAAATTGTGGGCTCAGAGCTCCACATCAGGCCTTGAATTCATATTTCAGGGGAGCAATTATCCTCCAGATGGTTCTGTTAAATCAAGGCCCTGCCTGATGGTTTAACTAGATGTAAATATCGAAAAGGAGTTGATAGAAAATTTGCATAACATTTACCAGAAACCAGTACAGATCAGATCAAGCGGTTGCTAATTTCATTATTTTTCTGGGGTCATGTTGTGTTTGTCTACATCATGTTGTCATTGCATTTCAGAATAATTTATTACAATAGGAAAAAAGTGATGAATTCTGAGACATCCTAATGTAAGTCTAGGTACTATTACTAGGGACCAAATTATAAGATTTTAATGCACAGAAGTCTGTGAATGTTTGCGTCTGTCATACCCATAATATCTCCCTTCATTCTCCATGTTTAATCTACTACTTCCCAGCCACTTTGCTCCTATATAGATGATTCTGTGATTCTCTGGTACATATGAGGAATGCTACATGCCTCAAGTTAGTTTATGTATTTGTCCGTGAGATGATGGTGTGTTTTTGTGGAGCATCCTCAACATATTCCAACTGTAAGGTCACACTTTCTGACATTCTTGAAACTACTTCAGGCTAAATTAAAAATAAACTACAAAACGATCAACCACTTACGAGCAGACTGGATGTTATCAACAATGAGGAAATTGTCATATTCCAGGAAGAGCTGTTCAGAGAGGGAGGAGAGTGCAGCCACAAAGTTCTGGGCATGTTCGAGCATACAGTTCTGTGGAAATATCAAATGATCATATTGAGAACATTTGAAAAGTGTAACAATGGGGGTATTCTAACTGAGATAGCAAAATATTCATAATATTCATATTGCCCTAATGAGTGAAGATGAAACCAGAAAACACAAGCAAATCACTGATAAGGCAGTTAGATAGATTGCCCTTCAAAAAGAGTAAAAGCCATTATTACTGCTTTGAAACTACTGCATGATATGTGACATTGAACATATAGAGGGTAAACCTATCTTACATTAATCATGTAATGATCCCAGTTGATGTTAGGACTAGACAAGTCAGATCCCAGCTTGACAGACCATAAGTTTTATTTCTGAAACTTGCTTACCATGGTGGTCAGTCATGGGACATATTCAAAAAAGGCTGTCAATGTACTTTTAACAAAAGAACAAGAAAGATTATTATAACAGAAAGAAAAAAAAATGAATTAATTCACTCCAGATAAAAACTATGTCTAGAACTAAGGTCAATTATAACAACATTACTGCTACCAAAGTGGAGACTTGGGGTCAGGAACCCAATACCTGAATATCTTCCAGATCCTGACCCCAAACCACATCTTGTTGCTCAGGTGATAAAATCGTCAAATGTAAATTCCCTAATTGGGTTAGTGACAGGTTTGGTACCCAATTATTGACACCAAGCGTTACTAAGGGGTAGGAACTTCCTGCAATCATTGTACACAGATGACAGTCATGGCAGGGTCTGTTATTGCTTTACTCAGGAGAGGAGGCAGCACTGGTCAAATGGCCAATGTGAAGGAAAGACATAGTCCGGTCCAAAATTCCTAGGTCAGGATCATGTTCCCCATTTAAATAACCTATACGTTTATCCCCATAGCAGTATACAAAGATGAAGGAGGCTGTTCAGCTTAGGTGCTTGACATATTGAATCTTTCTCACTCTTCCTGACCCAGTCATAAGCAGATTACACTGTTAATTGGAGGCGAGTGGATTCCCATCTCCCCTTTTGAAAATTCAAGTGAGTCCTAGAAGCATCATGAAAACTACCACTTCATCTGAGAGTGCTATTTGCAATTTGCTTTGGCCCCCATGGGGGATTGAAAATCCCAGCCTTGTACAGAGCCAGTCTGTATCATTTAGTACTGCACCAGATAATAGCCCTTACTTACCCAACTGTTGCTGGAGCCATTGGCATACATTATATATTGTAAAACTAGTGTGATCATGCATATTTCATTTCACTTCTTTACCTTTAACAGAACTCAGTCTCATGAAAGACAAAGCAGAAAACAATTGGTTCGGGTACATTGCAGTGCAGTTTCATTCATAAAGAACACCACTGAAGGTTTTAAGGTTACCAATCACTGATTCTCTGCTATAATTGGAAATAATGAATTGAAGGCTGTTAAGATCCAATAGTAGGATTTTTAATTGCTTTCTTGCCTTCTGATCCTTTGCATTTCTTTTGATCTCTGTGAACTCAGCATTCTGCCTTGCCTCCTCCTCTTTGCACAAACGCTCCAGCACCTCTGCATTGTTGGGGTGACCCAAAATTGGTCGTAACCTGTGCTTGTTCTCAGTCTAATGCAAAGAAATAAGGGAAAATAAGCATTATTTAAAACACGTTGGGCATATCCAATCGTTCCACGTGTAATACGTTCAAATTTATTTTCTATCCTTGTTTTTGTGAGCTTTTGTGAGAATGCGGAATTAAACACTAACAGCCAAAAAACAACAATTTTAAAAAGTTGAAAGACCATGACAAAAGATGTGAATTACACCTCTCTTATAACTACACTTTGTGAACCATCTTAGAATTAAATGTTGATAACTAAATCTGTTGTGTCTTGGAGCTACAGCCTTCTTCAAAACCATGCTGGTTTAATGTATATCTGAGAGGGCAGACAGGGTCTCAATTTAACATACCATCTGAAAGACAGCACCTCTGATAAGTACAGGTTTCCCTCAGGTTCAGCATGAAATGACAGCCCAGATTTTTATATCCAAGTTCAGAATATCATAAACAGGTATGAATATGTGGAGGCTAGGGTTGTGGTGCTAACAGTGCGCTGAATCAGCTAGACTGGGAATATTGTCACTGACTGAAGAGCATGAGAGAAATACATGACTGACTCTCCCTAAAAGAAATGAGACAACTGGTAATGATATGAATGTTTCATTTTGCCATTTTACCTTGGTGTTCTCCAGTTGATTTAATTTCGCCCTGAATGTGGAGCGTTTTTCTGCCAAGACCTTTGTGATCAAGTCCAAGTGCTGCTTGAGAACCTCTTCAATTAGGAATGGAGGCACAGAGGAGACCAACTCCTCAAATATCTTTAACTGCTCTCTGAACTCTGAAAGAACAATCACACTTGATAGAAACTAAACAAAGGTTTTGAGTTTGTTGCAGTGAGAAATGAAATCATATTGCAGTTTTCTCCCAAGTGGGGAGAGTTGCCAGGAAAATTCACTCTGTATGCCTTTAACTAGTTTAATTTGAGGATAGGGACTGAAAGATAAGGACAAACCTTCAAAGTTAGGAAAAGAATGGCTGTGTTGGTGGATCCAAGAGTGGAAATTTGGAGAACTCCAAAGGCAACAGTAGGGAAGTGGGAATGGTAGACATGGTAGTTGCTTACCCTGACAAATAAAAATGGAATCAGGCAAAGGACTATCCCACCCGTGCATTGGAGATGGATAATGTGGTCAAATTTGTCAAAATATTACAGAAGGATCATCCTCACTGTATTTACAACCATTGGAAAAGTGCTTTTAGAACTGATGCTCAAACAAACTGTATCCAACAATTCCTTTCTTTAAGGAGAATGGCAGAAGCCAAGAGAAAAATGGATAAGGAAAATATTTCACTTTATTTATAGAAAATGAATGAATGGGCATGTTAATTCAATGATCAGAAGTATAAATAATTGATAGCAATCCAAAAGATAATGGGAAAGGAATGAAATTAAATGGAAGTAAATTTCATTATTGTAATATTGCCATAATGTAAATTTTATGATGAAGCTATTCCTGACAATTCAATATCATGGATACCTTCTGCTGACTTGCTTGACTTCAGCCAAACTGAGGCTGAGGCCTTTACAATTCCACTTGAAACAAGCGCCTAAGTGTTGACCATTCTTTCAGGTAGTGTTCCAGAAGGTTCCGCCCTGTCAGAAGCTGCTGGACAACAACAGGCCAGGAGTCGCTGGAGCTGGAGAAAGTGATAGGGAACTAGGGGTCTCAGCCATGAAAACTGGGAATGTTTTTGGAAGGGGGAATTGAGAGATTAGAGTCACAGAGAAAAAGGTACCAAGGCAAGAAAAAGGAATGTCTTACAGCCACTCCTACAGCTCTTACCCTTGTCCCCAGTTACACCAGATTGTGGCATATGGTGGGTCTCTACCCCTAAGCCATGAGGCAAACTATCCTGGTCTTCTTGTTGAGAAAACAGCCAATATTCTCACCTGCTGGGAAGGCTGGTAATTGAGCCAGAAACAGGGTGACGCCCAAAAATGGTTGTGAATTGAGCACTAAAGGGCCTTAAATGGTGATAGGTCAGGAAGCTCATGCATATACATTCCTGCCCAGAACTTGACTATTGAGGTGGAAGGGAGGAGCTGGTTATCTCTTTGGTGTCAACTCCGCTTTCATTTACCCTTTCAGTCACCTAGTCTCTAGGGAGACAAAACCCTTGTCCACCAATGCCCTGAGAAAATGAAGGAAAACGAGAGAAAACGGAAGTATGAAAATGGTTTTCTTTTGCTTAACTGCTTTTCCTTAAAAACTGAACCAAGGCAAGCTCTGAACATAAATAATACATAATACCGTACAGAAATCAAAATGTCCTTGATGATTAATGTTCATATTATCTCTGAGATAAGTATTTCATACAGTCACAGAGATGTACAGAGCCTCCGATTCCACATATCCCATTGATCTAGTCCCATTTGCCAGCATTTGGCCCATAGAATCATCGAATCATACAGTGTGGAAACAGGACATTTGGCCCAATACGTCCACACTGACCCTCCGAAGAGTAACCCACCCAGACCCATTCCCCTACCCTATTGCTCTACTTTTTCACTGACTAATGCACCTAACCTACACATCCCTGAACACTATGGGCAATTTAGTATGGCCAACTCACCTGACCTGCACATCTTTGGACTGTGCGAAGAAACTGGAGCACCTGGACGAAACCCACACAGACACAGGGAGAATATGCAAACTCCACACAGACAGTCACCCGAGGCTGGAATTGAACCTGCGTCCCTGGTGCTGTGAGGCAGCAGTGCTAACCACTGAGCCACCATGCTGCCCATATCCCTCTAAACCCTCCCTATTCATGTACTCATCCAGATGCCTTTTAAATGTTGTAATTGTACCAGCCTCCATCACTTCCTCCGGCAGCTCATTCCATATTTGCACCACTCTCTGCATGAAAAGGTTGCCCCTCAGGCCTCTCTTAAATCTCTCCCCTCACACGTTAAACCTATACTCTCTAGTTTTGGACTCTCCTATTCTGGGAAAAAGACCATGGATAGTCACCCTATCCATGCCCCTCATGATTTTGTACACCTCTGTAAGGTCACCCCTTAGCCTCCGAAATTCCAGGGAAATTAGCCCCAACCCACTCAGGGTCTCCCTATAGCTCAAATCTCTCCAATCCCGGCAACATCCTTGTAAATGTTTTCTGAACCCTTTCAAGTTTAAAAACATGTTTTCTACGGTTGGGAGACCAGAGATGAATGCAGTATTCTAAAAGTGCCCTCATCAATGTCCTGGACAGCCACAACATGACATCCCAGCTCCTATACTCAATGTACTGACCAATGAAGGCAAGCGTGCCAAATACATTCTTCACCAACCTTGGCTACCTGTTCACCTTCAAATAATTATTCACTTGCACCCCCAGTCTCTTTGTTTGGCAACACTCCCCAGGGTTCTCCCATTGACATAAGTCCTGCTCTTGGTTTGCCTTATCAAAATTCAATACCTCACATTTATCTAAATTAAACTCCATTTGCCACATCTCATCCCATCGGCCCATCTGATCCTGTTGTCCTCTGAGGTAACCTTCTTCACAGTCAACTACACAACAAATTTTGGTGTCAACTGCAAATTTAATAACCATACCTCCTACAGTCACATCCGAAGCATTTATATAAATGATGAAAAGCAGTGGATCCAGCAGCAATCCTTGTGACACACCGCTGGTCACAGGCCTCCAGTGTGAAAAACAATTCATCATCACTAGCCTCTATCTCTTAACTTCAAGCCAATTTTGTATCTTTTTGGGAAGCCCTCCCTGGATTCCATGTGATCTAATCTTACTAACCAGTCTACCATGCGGAACCATGTTGGATGCCTTGCTGAAGTCCATACAGACAATGTCCACTGCTCTGCCTTCATCAACCTTCGCCTCTTCAAAAAACTCGATTAAGTTAGTGAGATATGATTTCCCACACACAAAGCCATTTTGACTATCCCTAATCAGTCTTTGCCTTTCAAAATACATGTAAATCCTGTCCCTCAGGATTCCCTCCAACAGCGTGCCCACCACTAATGTCAGGCGCACAGTCTATAGTTCCTGCCTTTTCCTGACCACCTTTCTTAAATAATGGCACCACATTATCCACCCTCCATCCTGGCAACTCACCTATGGCTGTTGATGATATAAATATCTCAGCAAGGGGCTAGCAATCTTTGCTCTAGCTTCCTAAAATCTCTGAGATATTGATCAGTCCTGGGGATTTAACTACCTTTATGCATTTTAAGACAACCAGCACCTCCTCTTCTGTAATATGGTCACTTTGCAAGAATCACTATATTTTCCTGATGAAGGGCTTATGCCTGAAACGTCAACTCTCCTGCTCCGCAGATGCTGCCTTGCCTGTGTTTTTCCAGCGCCACACTTTTTGACTCTGATCTCCAGCATCTGTCATCTTCACTCTCTCCCATCACTACTTATTTCCCCAAGTTCCCTAGCTTCCACGTCCTTCTCCACAGTAAATATTAACACAAAATATTTGTTTATTATCTCATCCATCTCCTGTGGTTCCACACACAGCCAGCTTTATTGATCTTTAAGAGGCTCAATTCTCTTCATATTTACTCTTTTGCCCTTAATGTATTTGTAGAATCTCTCTGGATTCTCCTTAACCCTATTTGCCAAAGTTAGCTCATGTCCCTTTTTGCCCTCCTGAGTTCCCTCTTAAGTACAGTCCTACTGCCTTAATAATCTTCTGGTGAGTCACTCAATCCCTGCTGTCTATAGCTGTCATATGAATCCTTTTTCTTGACCAAAACCTCAATTTCTCTAGTCATCCAGTATTCCCTACACCTACCAGACTTGCCCTGCACACTAACAGGAACATGTGTATCTGGACTTCTATTATCTTAGTTTTGAAGGCCTCCCACTTTCCAACCACCCTTTACCTGCAAATAGCCTCTCCCGATCAACTTTTGAAAGTTCCTTTTCAAATACAGTTAAAATAGGCTTTACTTCAATTTTGAACTTTAACTTTTAGATCTAGTCTATCCTTTTCCATCACTATTTGAAAACTAATAGAATTATGATCACTTGCCCCAAAGTGCTCACTCAGTCACTTGTCCTGCCTTATTTCCCAAAGGTCACGTTTTGCTCCTGTGGTGTACGTACTTCCACGTTTCGAATTAGAAGATTTTCTTGTACACACTTAACAAATTTCTCTCCATCCAAGTCCTTTAAACTATGGCAGTCCCAGTCTATGTTTACAAAGTTAAAATCCCCTACCATCACAACCCTTTTATTTTTACAGATAACAGAGATCTCCTAAAGGGTTTAGAGGTGATTTACTAGGATGTTGCCTGGTATGGAGGAAAGGTCTAATGAGGAAAGGCTGAGGGACTTGAGGCAGTTTTTGTTAGAGAGAAGGTGATTGAGAGGTGACTTAATTGAGACATATAAGATAATCAGAGGGCTAGATAGGATGGACAGTGAGAGCCTTTTTCCTTGGATGGTGATGGCTAGCATGAGGGGACATAGTTTTAAATTGAGGGGTGATAGATATAGGACAGATGTCAGAGGTGGTTTCTTTACTCAGTGTAGTAGGGGTGTGGAATGCCCTGCCTGCAACAGTAGTAAACTTGCCAACTTTAAGGGCACTTAAATGATCATTGGATAACCATATAGATCAAAATGGAGTAGTGTTAGATAGATAGGCTTCAGATTGGTTCCACAGGTCAGCGCTACATTGAGGGCCGAAGGGCCTGTACTGAGGTGTTATGTTCTAAGGTCTATATTTGATTCTCAATTTCCCGCTGACTATTGGGGGCCTATGAGTACAATCCCAATGAGACGATCATCCTTTTCTTATTTCTAAGTTCCACCCGTATAACTTCACTAGACGTTCTCCCAGGAATATTTTCCTTAAGTACAACCGTAATATTATCCTTAACCAAAAATGCTGCTCCCCTTCTCTCCTGACTCCCTTTCTCTCCTTCCTACAGCATCCATAGCCTGGAACATTAAACTGTTAGTCCTGCCCCTCCCTGAGCCATGTCTCTGTAATAGCTTTGATATCCCAGTCCCATTTTTCTTTGTATAGTTGGTTAAATTAGATTGATAAAACTTTAATTTAACTTTTCCTGTTACCTTGCAGACAGTTGCTGTGGTAGATATCAGCCTGAGCTTGATATGATAGCATCCTTTGAGTCAGCTCATCCATGCACTGGTCAAATGTGTCCTTCAGATATTCCGCACGGTAGACTGGATGTCGCTCCTTCTTTTTGTAATAGTCCTGATGCAGGTTAAGAAATCATATTTATTTAATACTGTCTTTGAGTCTAAAAGAGAAATGATACATATGAAACTGTTCAATATTATATAGGTATCATAGCAGTTAGTGGAAGAACTTATGTATAATAAAAACCACCTATCCAGTAAGGTCACTTAATAACAAAATAAGCATCAGAAAGGCATTTTGAAGATCGAGCCTGTTCTTCCTGTATACCACTTCCAATTCACTCAGCTGAGGACTATACATCCATCGACTTGACTTGCCTACATATGTATTCCATACCCAAAGCATTCATGGTCCTGGCTGTAATTGTGGCTTTACTATGACACCAGGAAGGGTACTTATACAAGTATATGAATAAGAAGTCAGGTTGGGATACTTAGTCCCTCTGACCTGCTGCATAATTGCAATTTCAAATCCTTTCCTGCCTGTTTCTGATAGCCTTCCAACCCTTTGAAGAATCTAACCAGCTCCGCCTTAAAATATGGAAAGACTCTGCTCCCACTGTCTTTTCAGGGAGAGAGTTCCAAACACTCGTGACCTCAGAGAAAACATTTTTCTTCATCTATGTTTAAATGAGTGGCCTCTTCTTTTTAAACAATGACCTCTGGTTCTAGATTCTCCCAAAAGAGGAAAACATCCTCTCTATTCCTGTACCTTCAAGTTGACCCTTTAAAGAAGGCTGGTTGGTTGCATATAGACAAGGATTTCCTCAATACAGGCAGCCTGGTACCAGCTGAGCTCAGGTTAACACTATTTTTTGCAAAAAAGAGGCACTAGCCATCTTATTTGCATACACATTGGGCCTGTTGCCTGTTACCAGCATGAGCCCTGGACACCCATTGCTTTAGCTGTACTGATATTCCAGGTGACTTGTACCTCGAATGCTGTCAAGGATGGAAGCAGGCTAGGTGGATCGCATTGACCACAAGATCCCCAATTGCGGTTGTTAACCTGGGCCCTGGCTGACAGATATAAACAGGAGATTCAGAAGGTCTCCTCAGTCTAGGGACTGGCTCTGAGCTGGCTGGTCAGAGCCCATGTACTGTGCACATGTAAATAAAGGGTGGGATACTGGCCTCTGTGGAGTTATTTCGAGTGCCCATTTAGCTCATTACAACAAGGTTTGATGTCATCCAAATCCCCTAGGCATCACATTAAGAAAGGTCATGTCAGACCGAAATACTGTTCGCATGATGGAACTGAAAGGAGACAGACAGAAAAACAAATGACAAGGGTGTGGAAGGTTATTTATAAAATGCTGAATCCAACAGCCATGATTGAATGGCAGAGCAGGCCCAATAGCCTAATTCTGCTCCTATATGTTATGAACTTACAAACTAGAAGGAGCTTGAGAGGCTGTATTGTCTGATGTTCTTACTATACAACATGATATGTAAATGTATATTGCAAAGGAGAAATCATGGCACAGTGCTAAACTCTTGTATTGCAATCAAAGAACAAAATAATTGCTCACCTCAGCAACAGCCAGGAAAGCATTAGTATTCTCCCACAAAATGAATGTTATTGATCCTTTAAATTGGCTGAAAGAAAGAATGATCCACATTAAAGTTTCACACATAATAGTAAGGTGTGGTCAGCATTGTGAACAGTACCTCGTAAGTGTTCACTGGGAATGCCTATTACAGATGGGCAAGAGTCTCCATTTCGGAGCACAGAAACCTAGGACCAGGAGTAGGCCATTCAGCCCCTCAAGTCTGTTCCATCATTCAGTGAGATCATTACTGATCTGTGGCCTAATTCCTCTGGTCCATGTTCCTTTTTAGTTTTGCTTAACAAAGAATGATCTTTCTCAGATTTAAAAAGTAACAACTGATCCAGCATCTGCTGCTTTTTGTGGAAGAGAGTTCCAAAAAATCTATCACCCTTTGTGTGTAGAAATGCTTCCTAACATCTCTCCTAAACAGTCTCAGATTATGCCCCTAGTTCAAAACTCCCCAACCAGTGGAAATAGTTTATCTTTTATTACGCTGTCTTTTCCTGTTAATATCTTCAAGACTTCAATAATATTACCCTTACTTAACATTCTAAGTTCTAGAGAAAACAGGCCTAACTTTTCCAATCTCTGCTCATAACTTAATGCCTGAAATTTAAGTATCATTCTTTAAACCTACATTGTACTGCCTATAAAGCCAATATATTCTTTCTAAGGTGTGGTGCCCAACATGTGAAGGCCTGATGCTGTTGGAATTTACCACTGCTTCAGTCCCTTTCCCGAAAACCCTTGACAAACCCACAGTAATGGACCTAGATAGTTGCGGACGTTTAAATGGGTCCCAGAAGATTGTCCAAGCTCAGGATTTGTTTGGATTACAGCTGAACAAACCTTCAAATAGCTCCACACTGGATTGTTAAGGTACTTTCAGTGGCATGAGCATGGTCTATTTTATATAACAGGTTTGACCCTCCAAGTTCCTCTCACCATTGTGTGCACCGCTTTCTCGACAACTAGTTTGGCACACTTGGTAAGATAGTAAGATGAATAGTAAAGGGACAAGTTGAGATGTTAACAAGGTTTTTAACAGGCAATAATCCCCCTTAATTGGGAACCAGCCATTGCCCAGTGAAAAACTTTCCACACTATTTGTTAAAATGTCTAAAAGATGAAATGGAATGCTCCTGATGTTAAGATAATCCTCACTGGACTTCTCTGTCACAAACCTTGACATAGCCCACATTGCTCAGAGTCCTAAAAGTTTCAGCTCAGACTCCAGAGGTTGGGATTGTTTCAGAGAAATAATGATGGCAAACACTGACACTTTTACAGTGATTGTTACAGCAAAATCTGGGCCATTCAGGTAACTAGGAATAGATAGGAATATACTACAGGAGATGAAATGCAACCGAGCAGCATTTGAGCATGAAATTTGTTAAATTATCTTCTCAGTTCATATGACTAACAGAAAGCAACGAGCTTGTAATTACTTATTACAAAAATACATAACTAGCACTTTTATATTTTACTTACTCAGATTCTTCTACTGTTTCTCCAAAAACTTGATATTTTGGGTCAAAACGGTTTATCTTGGAATATTTGACTGCACTGTAAAATTAGAGATGTTTAGTTGTGGTTCTTCTCTGACCTTTTACCATAGTGAATATGTTAGCTAACTGAGATATCAAACACAGAATAGTCAAAACAGAACAAACGATTTTGCAAATAAACCCAAAGGAAGGAATTTGGGATTAAATTATAACCTACAGTTAGTGCTGCAGTTTAGTGAGGCACAGAATCTATAAAATCACTGGAGATTCTGTGAAATTCATCAATGAAAATTAAAGTCTTTCAATTACTTTAGGAGACTCTGGCAAGTTTTAACCCTCTGACAATGCAGTTGATGTAAAAGGTACAATTCAGTGTGGACCGACCATATTGCTGAAGTAATAATTTCACTATTGGCTAACAATTGGGTCAAAATAGGAAATGTTTGGATTAACAGACATGTTCCAACAAAAATCCCAAATCACAGATTTAAATTTATATGATGCAATATCAAGTTGATAAGTCACAAAGTGCTTCACACAATCAATTATTATGGCAGTCTCTTGATTTGTCATTTAGAATAGAGCCGGGAGTCAGGGAAGAAGGGAATGAAAATAAAAACGGGGAAAGGAAGTGAAAGGGTAATGGGGTAAGTAGGAAAAGTGAAGTTGAGGCCACGATCAGATCAGACATGATCTTATCGAAAGGCAGAGCAGACTTTACAGGCCAAATGACTAATTATTGATAAAACTACCATGTGAGTTGGAATTTCCAAATTAAGAATAATGGCTGGTGGCTAAGGTGAATAAACAATTTGCTGCTGATACCATTCCTGGTCTGTTTATCCTGGCTCAGAGTGGGTAAAGGCAGTAGGTTAAACAGGAGATATTTCACAGAATCACAGAATTGTTACAGTGCAGGAGATAACTACATCCTGTGATGAGTTTCTGATTGTCATGTGCATCAGCTATATTGGCTGTTCAAAAATATCTGCAATATCTGCTGCATTAATCTCAGACCAATCACAGTGATCGAAGCAATTTCAGCAGCAACACTGAAATCAGGATTCGTTAAGAGAAAATCACAATTCCCTGGTGGTATGTGCTCTTCGATGCCAGAGTTTTGTTCAGTATTTTGTTCTTGGTTTTTGATAGAGGAGCTCAATTCACAGCTGCTATGCAGAAATCCTAAAGAATTATTTATTCCAAAGGCATCAGTTACCAATTATCAAAGTTGTTCTCTGTTTGAAATCATTTATTTAAAAATTAATTAATTATTAATTCAAAAATTAATGAGAAACTATTTTTCCTTAAACATTGCTAAAAAGAGGTACAAATCAAAGTGTTTATAAAATGCAAGAAAACAAACATTGAAAAGGAATACAGAATGAGAAGAAGTTGCTAATTGGTTATAGAGTCATAAAGTAATACAGCATAGAAACATTCCCTTTGGTCCAAACAGTCCACGTTGATCATAATCCCAAACTGAACTAATCCCAGCTCCCGGCCCACGTCCCTCCAAATCTTTCTAATTCATGTACTTATCTAGGTCTCTTTTGAATGTTTTAAATTGTGCCTGCATCCAACACTTCCTTTGGGAGTTCATTCCACATGCGAACCACCCACTGTCTTTTCAAAATCTCTCTCCTTTCATCTTTAAACTATGCCCCCTAGTCATGAAATACTCCATCCTAGGGTAAAGACATCTACCATTAACCCTATCTCCACCACTCATTACTTTTGCTTCTTATTTGACTCTGTAAGGTCACCTCTCAATCCCATATGCTCTTAGCGTTTCTTTACAACTCGACCCTTCCATACCTGGTAACAACCTAGTAAATCTTTTCTGAATCTGTTTTAGCTTAATAATATCCATCCTATAACAGTAGGCCATCGTTGGTACGGAGATGCAACTGGATCTGTTAACAATCTGAGCTAGTTGATTAACCTCAGACTGGGCAGATAGATTTTGTGTTCATGTTACACTCACCTTCAATGAGTCATTACTGAGAAAACAATTGCTGCAACTTGTTTTTCCACAATAAATAAAAGTGCTGCAGATTAAAGGGGCATTATGAAATAAGGTATCCTTTAATTTTTGTTTTATTATTTTTGTATTAACTAAAAAAGATACCGAAGCTGGATAGTATGGGCAGAAGGCTCCTTGATTTTCTAGGACAATGGGGGCTGGAGATTACATAAAGAAACTTCCAGCAACACATGCAAACTGCTCTGGCAGCCCAAGCAGTGTGTGTCACCAAGAAGACAGGGCAATCACCAAAGCTTGTTTGACAGCACTTTGCAAAACCTCAACTTCTACCACCTAGAGGAACAAGAGCAGCTGACACATGGGAGCATCACCATCTGCAAGTTCTCCTCCAAACTACATCCCATCCTGACTTGGAACTTTATCGCTGTTCTCACACTCTTATGCTTAAATAATTATTTTTGAATACCCTCATTTCCCATTGGACTGGCCACGCTTTTAGCGAAGAGAGTCAATACACACTGAGATCAATTACCTTCTTCTGCAAAAGATTTGGAGCCTTCAAAGGGATTTGCAGTAAGTTAGACTAACTGAGGTCCTTTAGGGAAATAAAGACAATAGCTCTCTCAGCAAAGCCTGACAGCAATACCTGAAATACTCTTTCAAAATGAGGACAATAGAGTAGAGAAAGAAGAGAGATCCCGATTACTGCCATCATCTGAACTAAAGGACCAGTTTAAATAGAGGTACAAAGTAAATTTTAAAATTAGACAAGCTAACATAGAATTCCACAGACATAACAATTACAAAAAAAATGTTTCAGCTATTCATTTTTACTGACCTAGGTGTTGTTGTCTTTTGTCCTCTGGAGGACATAGCTACAGAGCGCGCATTTTGGGAACCAGAACCAAATGACGCTTGAGATGCTGCTAAAGTGAATGAAGAGGCAAGATGATTTTCAATGAAGCCACTGCCAGTATTCCACATACCAGTCAAATTCTGCATTTTTGTGAATTTTATTGTTATTCTATAAAGACAGAAGTGTGCGACACCTCAGTAAGCTGCTTCAAAAGCTTAATTTAGGGTTCTATTCGTGAACGATGATGTAGGGTGAGCCTTATAAATCAAAACTTCAATTTCCAATTAAGTTAATTGATCCTAATGTGATGACGACAATAATGTTATAATTAGTCTCACTGCCCCAGAGAGAAATTATGCAGAGTTTCCCATTCTTAATTAAGATTCAGAGCCTTCTGTTGCAGTGTGCCTGGATAAGGTTACAATATCTTTGAAGCTGTGATGCAGATCTTTGCATTAGGTGTATATATTAAAGTTGGGGAATAAAGAAAGAAAACTGATTTTTTTTAAAAAAAGGTATAGTTTGATAACTTCCAGACAATCGCTCTGTAAATGTTGAGAGTTTGTTACTGGAAAAGCACAACAGGCCGTGCAACATCCGAGGAGCAGGAAAATCGATATTCCGGCCCGGAGCCCTTCTTCAGGAATGAGGCTGGGAGCTTCGGGTGGGGCTGGAGGGGAGGTAGCTGAGAGTGCAGTAGGTCCTACTGTCTCCGCTCTGTAATTGTGTCATTTTTCATTGACTCTTAGATTAGATTACTTACAGTGTGGAAACAGGCCCTTCGGCCCAACAAGTCCACACCGACCTGCCGAAGCGCAACCCACCCATACCCCTACATGTACCCCTTTTTACCTAACACTACGCGCAATTTAGCATGGCCAATTCACCTGACCTGCACATCTTTGGACTGTGGGAGGAAACCGGAGCACCCGGAGAAAACCCACGCAGACACGGGGAGAATGTGCAAACTCCACACAGTCGGTTGCCTGAGTCGGGAATTGAACCCGGGTCTCTGGCGCTGTGAGGCAGCAGTGCTAACCACTGTGCCACCGTGCCGCCCGACTCTCTCAGATGCCACTCGCTTCAGGGGATTCCATAACAAAAACAAAAAGCAGTTATAAAGCAAACCTGTTACAGAAGTCAAATTTATTTCCAACTTTAGCTCATTTAATGATAGAGTTTCTTTTGGAGAGTTGGTGACTCTCCAGTAATATTCCCATTTCTTGTGTATTGTTTGCAACAATGTCAGAGCATATTCAAAAATTGATTGTACCAACCGAGTTTCAATCTGATATCTACATATACGTGCTCTAAAGATACAATCACCGTGCAGTTAATTTTTGTTCGCCCCCACCCAATCCCAAGTCAAATATGAAAGTGTGTTATCACCAATTCCACAATTTATAGGGGGTAGTGGCAATCCTTGTTCTGTGTTTTTCAGTGAGTATACGAATCAAAGGGGAGATTGGTATACATCCACCATGTTGCCCAGATATTACTCTTTTGTTCATTTGGTGAGTAGTGCTGGAAACAGAAGGGATTCTGTTCTATATTACCTTTTACTGTAGATACTTCATCAGCTGTATCAATGTCTGTATCAGGTAACACTTCTGATTTATGGGCACTGCAAGTTACAATTTTTCGAACAGTACAAAATTACTACATAGTCAATACAGAATTGTAGCATTGCATTATGAAAGTTCAATGTTTGACGGAGTGGGGAGATGCCAACTACTTGAAAGGGCCATCCACTTCATTCAATTCCATTGCCACTCCCCTTTCACAATTTTCATTTTCAAATATATATGCATTTCCCTTCTAAATTGATTCTGCTCCAACTACTGTTTCTGACAGGTTACCTCATTAAACTCTTTGCATGAGGGAGCAATTTATTAATGTAGCATTGCTTCAGGCAGTACTAGACACTGCAATGAGGTCACACGAGTTTCCTCATTGATAGCGATGAAGAATACTGAGCAGCCCATTGATATAGCCGGTGCATGGACGCTCAAAATAACACTAACGGAATGAGTTTTCCCCTCCAACCCTCCAAATTCTCTAAACCATATCTTCTATTCTTTTGGTAATTATCTTAACTTTATGTCCTCTAGTTACCATTCACTATATCCCAATCCCTCAATTTTGACCATCTCAATCAGAATTCCTCTTAATCATTTCTATTCTGCTGAGAAAAGTCTTGGGCCAGATTTTGCTGATGGAAGCAGGTTAAGATGTAAGTGGGTGAGGGTAGATAATGGCATACACTGTCACAAACACAAACAGAAATTGCTGGAAAAGCTCAGCATGTCTGACAGCATCAGTAAAGGGAAATCAAAGTTAAAGTTTCAGGTCCGGCGACTCTTCCTCAGAATGGATAATGGTATGCAGTGTACTGCTGTCTCACCTCTGTTCCTTACCCAGGCCATTTTCGGGACAGAAAACCATAGGAACAGTGGGCAAGTGAACCCGTTCACAGAAATGATATGTTAATTAATGCATTTAAAAACTTCTTACATGATGCCTTTTTAAAAATCTACAACTTGTCCATTACCAATACCCTTCACTATATTCTGATAGATTATAACGGGATCTTGGAGCAGAAAGTGAGGTCTGCAGATGCTGGAGATCAGAGCTGGAAATGTGTTGCTGGAAAAGCGCAGCAGGTCAGACAGCATCCAAGGAACAGGAGAATCGACGTTTCGGGCATAAGCCCTGAAGAAGGGCTTATGCCCGAAACGTCGATTCTCCTGTTCCCTGGATGCTGTCTGACCTGTTGCGCTTTTCCAGCAACACATTTCCAGCTATAACGGGATCTTGATCAGGTGGGCCAATGGGCCGAAGAGTGGCAGATGGAGATTAATTTAGATAAATATGGGTGCTGCATTTTGGAAAGGCAAATCAGGGCAGGATTTATACACTTAATGGTAAGATCCTGTGGAGTGTTGCTGAACAAAGAGACCTTGGAGTGCAGGTTCATTGTTCCTTGAAAGTGGAGTCGTAGGCAGATAGGATAGTAAAGAAAGCGTTTAGTATGTTTGCCTTTATTAGTCAGTGCATTGAATATAGGAGTTGGAAGGTCATGTTGCAGCTGTACAGGACATTGGTTTAGCCATCTTTGGAGTATTGCTTGCAATTCTGGTCTCCCTGCCATGTTGTGAAACTTGAAAGGGTTCAGAAAAGATGTTCGAGGATGTTGCCAGGGTTGGAGGGTTTGAGCTATAGGGAAAGGCTGAATAGGCTGGGGCTGTTTTCCTTGGAGTGTGGAGACTAAGGGCTGACCTTATAGAGGTTTATAAAATCATGAGGGGCATGGATAGTGTTAACAGGCAAGGCCTTTTCTCTAAGGTGGCGAAGTCCAAAACTAGAGGGCATAGGTTTAAGGTGAGAGGGGAAAGAAATAAAAGGGACCTAAGGAGCAACTTATTCATGAAGAGGATGGTGCACGTCTGGAATCGGGTGCCAGAGGAAGTAGTGGAGACTGGTACAATTACAACATTTAAAAGGCATCTGGATGAGTATATGAATACGAAGATTTAGAGGGACATGGGCCAAATGCTGGCAAATGGGACTAGACCTATACAGGACATCTGGTCGGCATGGATGAGTTGGACTGAAGGGTCTGTTTCCGTGCTGTATATCTCTACGCCTTTTTGACTCTATCAGAAACACTTTGTCACCTACAAATCTACATCAGCTGTCCTTAATCAACATACGTTTCCAAACATCCATGGCTTGGTTTCGTGTGATAATGTGTAGAAGGTTACCAATGTTGGTCTGACTGGTCTATTGCTTTTTCCTTTCTAGTTTTTTGAGCAAAGACGTTACATTGGCAATCACCCTATCTTCTTGTACAATTTCCAAAGCCAAAGACATTCAAAAGATTCTGGTCCAGTGTTCCTGGGATAGGGAAGGGGAAATAGCCAAAGCTCCCTTTTTGATTATTATCCAGTTGCCCATGATAAATGTATGGATGGTGTCAAAGATTGAATGACTTTGGTAGACACCTCAAAACATACCGAATACAAGATTGAATAACTGTATTCATGTTATGTAAGAGATGAAAAATATTCAAGATAGATAAAAGGCAGATTATGTCATTTGTACATCAGTAGAGTGACCTGTGTATGCCATTCTCCCTTTTACACTTGGCATTGCCTACATTCCCCTTTTCACTGCTGGGTTGTGGAATGTAACCTAAAGAATCAGGAAGTACACTACTAATTAGCATTAGTTTTGTGGGTCAGGGAACTTTAACCCAATTGAGAATTGGTAGGGTGCACATTTCTGAAATTCTATGCTGCAATCAGTTTCCTGCTTATGCCAGTGAAAGCATGAACCCAATTTCACTTAACTGTAATAATTCTTTGACAACAGCAACAGCCACATCTTCAGTGGAGACTTTTCCCTTTCTGGTGGGCAGCAGCAGATTCTCATTTATTTTAGTCTCCCGTGTCTGAAACTCAACATGAGCGGCTGTGGCAACTGGCCCTTGGAGGGGATCTTCTGTTACAACTGGATCCTAGGATGAAGACAAATATAAGAAACCTAGTTGTTCAAATAGTTAACGATTGACAATTATTTTTTATTCAAGTGTTTTGATTGATTAGCATTGATGAAGGCTATGCTCACTGCATTAAAGTCATTTTTCTATCCCAAACAAAATTGTGAATATGAATCACATACCATTGGTTCTGAACTTGCCCTATTAATATTGCAGGGCGAGGATCAAAGTGAAAAATATGGCACAAAGTGATGCCACCAGTTGCTGTTTACCTTTGATGAGCTTGATTAGATTAGAATCCCTACAATGTGGAAACAGGCCTTTCGGCCCAACAAGTCCACACCGACCCTCCGAGGAGTAACCCACCCAGACCCATTCCCCTCTAACTAACGCACCTAACACAATGGGCAATTTAGCATGGCCAATTCACCTGACCTGCACATCTTTGGACTGTGGGAGGAAACCGGAGCACCCGGAGGAAACCCACACAGACACGGGGAGAATGTGCAAACTCCACACAGACAGTTGCCCGAGGCTGGAATCGAACCTGGGACTCTGGTGCTGTGAGGCAGCAATGCTAACCACTGAGTCACCGTGCCACTCCGCGATAGGAGATACCACTCCTGAAGAGGATCTTGGCTTTTGGGGGTTGGTAGAAATGGTGTATTAAAGGTGCTCGGTACTGAAATTACAATGAGTTACTACACCTTTACTTGAATGCTATTACTAAGTGTCAATACAAGGGTAAAGACTTGGGCCTGGCACAATGGTTGGGTTACATGGACTGTGTATCTGTTCAATAGTAGACTGACTTCACAGGAAATCCCATGGCCAGTTCATTTTATTAAATTCTTCATGTTCTCTGTACACATGGGAGCATGTCAAGAGATGATGCTGATGTTGAAGGTGAAGTGGTATTTCCTACAAGGTAGTTCTCGATGGATCGTTGATTAAATTGATAGGGGATCTACAAGTAGGCAAAAGTAAGGACTGCAGATGCTGGAGATCAGAGGCAAGATAAGAGTGGTGCTGGAAAAGCACAGCAGGTCAGGCAGCATCCGAGAAGCAGGAAAATCGACACTTCGGGCAAAAGCCCTTCGTCAGGAATGAGGCAGGGAGCCTCTGGGGTGGAGAGATAAATGGGAGGGGGTTGGGGTTAGGGAGAAGGTAGCTAAGAGTACAATAGATGGATGGAGGTGGAGATGAAGGTGATAGGTCAGAGAGGAGGACGGAGCCGATAGGTGGGAAGGAAGATTGGCAGGTAGGACCGGTCATGAGGATGGTGCTGAGCTGGCAGGTTGGAACTAGGGTAACGTGGGGGAACGGAAAATGAGGAAACTGGTGATGTCCACATTGATGCCCTGGGGTTGAAGTGTTCCAAGGCGGAAGATCTACAAGTGTCAATTCAGCAGGCAGCAATGTTCTGGTGAGAAGGTTAGAAAACAAATAATTGGAAGAGGTTCATGAAAGGAAATATAGAATGCAGCAATCAGGATGCATGAAAACTATTCCAAACATTAAGAACAAAATAACTTGTAATTCAGTAACAAAATAAATAGTTTTACAGGTGCTACTTGCAAAAGCTAAGTCATGTCTTCAGTCTCATTTCATAAGTTTAAAACCAAATAGCACATGCTGAAGATTAAACCCAGGGCTTTTCTGTTCTCAGTTTCGTTACCATTCAAGCCTTATAATTTACCAAATGTGTTTATCAGGCAATGTTTCCTGCAAAACAGACACACCAATACAGTTCATGCTTACCACCAAACAGTTGAGATAAAGAGCCCTCTTTTCCACAAGGTCCTGGATAATCTTGGAGAAGTGATACAGTTCCTTAGGCAACACAACCTGGAGAGGGAGTATCAACTATATTACCAACAGTAACTGAAATCTCTCCAAACGAGGTCTATTTTTGCTGTCTCTGCTTTAGAATGCTAATAAAAATGATCAGGTGAAGCCTTGTTGTGGAGGTAGGGGGTCTCATCAGCTATTTACAGAGCCAGCAAGAGACCTCCCATTGCCTCTACCAGGCAAGGATTGCCATAACCAAGGCTATCCAACCATTAGTGAGACCACTGACCTTTGGGTTGTCTCCTGCAATCATTATCAAAATGCACAAAGTGTAAAACTGCAGTGGGAAGTTCAAGTAGGGATTTAAGTTTCAATCAGTAGAGAATAATATATTACTGCAGATGGTCTGGGAGAATTTAGGCATTGATGGTGATAAATAGGGGTTAAAAATAGTACAACAGCAAAGGTAAAATCACAGATTGATTTGTAAATACAGAGTAAAACTTTGCAAAAGAAGAGCTAATTGCAGTAGAAATTCAACTCACTTCTTTATCCAGATTGGGTCGGGCACATGCATCTATTTTTATTTCAAACTGTTGAAGATGGGAAGCTATATTCTGCGTATGGCTGTTGCTGAGGGCCACCTGCAACATGGTCATGTCATATTAGAAATAAGATTATTCTCATAAATTGCATAAAGGTCTGCAGGATAAACTATATGATTCTGTACTCCTGACACATTTTCTTTTATTGCCAAGAACTGGAAAGTCGTGCGAAATGCAGGTTGAGTATTCTAATCTCTGAGCTTAACACGTCACCATTGAACACAATACTAAAACTAGCTCATTACCTGACTGCTATTAATTATAAAAAATACTTATTTTCTCCTATTTTTAATCTCCTATTTTTAACTAAAGAAAAGTTTACCTTTCTTGGGGGTCATGGGACTCCATGCTATAAGCAAATTTGTAGTATGTTAACCATATTATATCCACTGTATATGCTATTTGAAATCACTCACTCTCCAACTCATTGTCACAATGTTTGGTCATGTGTTTATCTCAACATTTAATGTTTGAAACTATCGATATAAACATTTAGTGTGCATATCCTGTACGTAAACTGTTGCCAATGACTCTAATCCCGAAACCTACAGTTAGTAGATCTCTGTGGACTGAGTTTCTGAAATCTATGTAACTACAGGCAGTCCTTGGGTTGTGAACAGGCTCTGTCCCTGAGTCTGTTCACAAACTGATTTGTACTCAATTCAGAACATAATGCAGGACAATGTAAAACAGCTGCTTGTAAGAAAATACAGGAAATGTTTGTATGTTGGATATTTAAAATTACACCACTGTATGGTATTGCATTCGTAAACATGAGTGTTTGTAAACTGTGGACCCCCTTACCATGGATACAATATACTTATGCTGATTAACACAGAATGGGCAGACAAGTGACTCATATTATCATTTCAAAGAATAAACTGAAAGCAGTCACGAGTTGCATTTTCAATGCTATATATCATTGTTAAATCAGAAAATATTGGATAGCATTTTTCAGTCTTCAGAAGAAAACTTATTTTGGTCATTATTGGCACAATTTTAACCAGAGCACCTTTTGGGATGGACAGAGAAAGATGACTGTGAAGTGTAATTCCTGAGCAAACCAAAGCTTCAGGCCAGGGATATTTTAACTCCCAAGCTTCATGCAAGTGCTCTTACCAAATCATGCATTTGATGGGGGCAAAAGAGGTGAGGAAGAAGAATGGCTGCTCCAGTTAAAGATCTATCCTTGACAGACCAGTGGCTTTTGAATGAGTGGTGGGGAAGTTGGCTTTGGGAGGGGGCCCTGCTATGAGCGGCAGGGTGAAGAATTCTCAGACAGGGGTGTTTGTAAATCTCCCTCTGGGACCCAGACTGACCTCTGGATCCCAAAATGCCAACCTTTTTCTTATGTGGAGGGCTTCTTTGACTCTCTCACCAGCTTTTCCAAGCCTAGCAGAAACGCTGTGGTGCCTTTTCATTTCAGGTGGCGGTCTTAATGCTTCCTGGGTCCTTTAATCCTTGTAGGGATCCCAATCAGTATTTACACAAGACTGCGGCCTCCTCCATTGGGGGAAAGAAGATTCAGTGCTCCTCAAATGGGAGATCACTGAGGACAAAGAGAGGAATGCAGCACTGGGAAGAGTGAAAATTCCCCTTTTGTATTAATGGCATGTAAATTTAGCAAGAGGGCTTCCTTGTGTTAAGGATTTCCGAGCAAAATTGTGAAAGCTATCTAAAATACGAGGTTTATGGATTTCATCAAACTCACTGGTCCTTACCAGATATCCAAAAGTGCACCAACTAGTAGGAGACCTGTTAGGAACAGGAAACGTTAGTTTTCTCTTTCTCGCCCCAGGAGAGGTTTAGCATCTCCAAAGCTACCATAAGCTGAGATTCATTAACTCAGCACAAACCAAAGATTACACCAGGGCTGCTCTAGGCTGTATTGTTCATTCAACAAGCAGAGAAGCTGTTGATAGATTATTTTCCTACTTTGTTGGTGCAGAAAGACTATTTAAACTTTCACAACATTCGCTCTTAAATTGGAATGACTCAGAAAAACTCCCCTTACCTCAGTTTTAATTTTTGTCTGAGTGTTAGTCAGAAATCGTTTAATTTTCTCAATGAAGATCAAATCCAATGTGTAACGTGTATATTTGTCTTCTACCTCTTTGATCACTGCAGTAGACTTTTTGAAAGAATGAGCAGAAGTTACATATTCAATATCACACTGTGATTCATGATTCCTAAGACTCTTTACAAGAATAATTACAATCTGCAGGGTGCATAACGATAAAATAAAACTGTCTGCAGCTATAAGTTTAAAAGGACACATGCAGACATACTGGTTGAAGGCTCCACCTTTCGGTCGAATCTCAGATGGTGACGAAACAGACTACAGACGGGAGGTGGAAGACCTGGAAAAATGATGCACTGAGAACAACCTAGCTCTCAATGCTGGCAAAACCAAGGAACTCATTATTGACTTTCAGCAGGATGTTACTCATACTCCCCTCCACATTAACAGCACAGAAGTGGGATGAGTGGAGAGTGTCAAGCTCCTGGAAGTGGTCATCCACAACAAGCTTTCTTGGACTCTTCATGTGGACGCACTGGTTACAAAGGCCCAACAATGTCTCTTCTTCCTCAGGCAGCTGAGGAGATTTGGCATGATGGCAAATACCCTTGCCAACTTTTATAGGTGCGCCATCGAGAGCATTCTGTCAGGATGTATTACTACCTGGTATGGCAACTGTACCATTCAAGATCGGAGATGGTTACAGAGAGTGGTGAACTCAGCCCAGACAATCACAAAGACCAACCTCCCATCTACAGAATCCATCTTCCAGGCCCACTGTCGAGGAAAGGCCACCAGCATTCTCAAAGATCCATCCCACCCTGGCAATGTTTTTCTACAACCTCTACCATCGGGGAGAAGGTACAGAAGCCTGAACACACGCACCAGCTGGTTTAGAAACAGTTTCTATCCTACTTTTGTTAGAATACTGAATGAACTCACAAACTCTTCACATTTGCCTGTCCCTGTGCTTTTGTTTTTGCCGCTGTTTACCTATTATTTACTTATCTGTGCTACTCAACTATGTGATCTGCCTGTATTGCTCGCAAGACAAAGCTTTTCACAGTGCCTCGGTACACATGACAATAAATTCAATTCAATTCAATTCAGATGCTAACAAGTCTGCTGTGCATTTCTGGTATTTGCAGTTTTTCTTTTTATTTACAATGCTTGATTAGCATTTGACAGGCATTTGCCAAATGCCACATTGTGGAGGGATAAAGCCCAGGCACTTCAAGTGTACACCTAAAGCATGCAGAATGGACAGATCATGATGCTAGTCAATGTCGATTTGACAAAAGAACAGCCATTGTGGTCCTTGCTGCTCCAGTTAATGCCCTCTCAAACTAGCATAGCTGACCATATATTCAGCTATGTGAGGGGGAATTCTCAATTAGAGCTGTTAAAGGCACCAGTATCCAACCTGCACGGGGATTATTTTTGACTATCTACATGTTGTCCCTGGGTTAGTGGAAGTGTTTGGGTGTTGGATAAACTGTGAGAAGTTGCTTACACCTTCAGGGACTGCTGGCAGACATTTGAAAGTATTTTGTACTTTCGAATGGTTTCTGAACACATAATGTGCTTCCAGTCACGGGGATTATAGTTATAGTTCCTCTTACATTACAGCATTAAAAAAAGGAGCAAAGGCAACAGAGATGACAAAGTTGACAATGGACTTAGTGATTGAAGAAGGCAGCTCACCACTACCTCCTTGAAGGCAACTAGGGCTGGGCAATAAATGCTGATCCAGGCAATGATGCCTGTATCCTGTGAATGAATTGAAAAAAAAAGGTGCTTTCAAGGGTATGAAGATAGATCTCAGCAGAAGGAGACCACTCAATTTTCAAGCCATTTTCACAATAAACATTGCCGGAGAAGTATATGAGGCATGTGGTAGTATTGCTAGGACTTTCCTATATTGTTAGCAATGTAACAGAGGGGCCATAGCTTGGATATTTCGTGAGTGTACCAGGAAGTCTGCAGAGCAGGCAGCTCATGATGTTAGTCAGCACTAAATGCTGATTTAACATTCACTGAGTCATCTTGATCTTCACTGTTTCACTTAATGCCTGTCGAAGTATTATGGCTGACAATGCATGCAGCTGCAAGAAGGGTCTGTCCTGCCAACACTTTACAGGCATTCACTCACTGACAACAAACGGGAGGTCATTAAACATCTTGCAGCACTCCATTCATGTCCTCAATGCCAAACCATTGGCAACTATCAGAGCCACCTGCTCCCACTTATCTTCCCTGTTGTATTTTCCCCCTCATATATGTCCCTGCCTCTGTTAAGTGCTTAAAACATATGACATCGCTAGGATCCTTACACACATGAAGAGAGACACAAACAATGCTGAGGAGTGTATCCTCTATAGACTACTTAGTGTACTAGTCACCTTAAATGCAGCAGATGAGGAGACCGTTACTTGACTCTGAGGATTTGCATGCACTAAATAAAAATAATGGTTAAAAGCACAATATTGCAGATGCTGGAAATCTGAAGCAAACACAGAGAAACTCAGCATGGCTAGCAGCATTGATGGGGATAGAAACAGAGTTAACATGTTGAGTCTGGTATGGCTTGAAACCTATTCACTGGGAATTTTTGGAACAGGAATCAGGCCTCAATGATAGCCCATGCCCACCTTAAGAAAATGCCAGGGTTTAAAGTAGTCTTAAAGGTGTTGACATTTGGTTGGAGCTCTTTGACAGCCATTGCTGCCTCGGAGCTCCCAGCCCCAACATTTCAGTTCGCAATCCCACTAGGACCTAGATTTTGGTAAGCTCTGTACAAAAACCTCAGAAACTAATGAGTGAGTTTACTGTAATCCACATTTGCAGGCAGCTTTCATTTTAAATACATAAAAACAAACATTTTATGTACCTGCTCTAAGGACATGGCCTCCATGATTTCTAAATCAACCATAATTATCCCTTCTGTATTGGCAATGCCACTGGCTATCACCTCGATTCTCTCATTGTACTCCTCAATTTCTTTCGGTGTATAGTTACCACCATTTGCAAATAACCTAAAAGACAAAGCATCACACAACAAAACAGATTTTTTTTACAATCAGGAAAACAACTTAACAGCTCAGTTTCTTTTGATAGATTTATCCACCTGCCCACTTCTAATAGCATCACTTAATAATTTTCTAATTGCCCATTTACCCCTTAATATTGGATATTTCAAAGACTCTCCTGAGAAGCTTTGTTCTACAACTTGGTTACCCTTGGAACCCTACATTTAAACTTATGCACTCTAGTATTCAGCTTTCAACCTCTTTCCTGATTAAAAATATTAAATGGTCACTTCTGCAGTTTGGAGTCCTTAATAAAGCACAAGTTCAAACATTTTACAGTACCTGAATGATGCGATAAACTGCGCATTGTCATCCTGCAATTTTCCTAGAGTTTTGTCCAGCATATTCTGAAATTCGCGAAGTAACGTATTGACAGAATCCATGTATTTTTCCTGCCTGTTGTGAAGGGACTTTAGTAAATTTATTAGCCTAGGATAAAGCAAGACAGAGGAATACTTTTAAAATTTTTCATGGGATGTGGGCATCACTGACAAGACAGCATTTGTTGCTCATTCCTAACTGCCCTTGAACTGAGTGACTTGCTAGACAATCTCAGAAGCTCATAAGCTTGTTACAATCTGGAATCACATGGAGGTCAGACCAAAAAAAGGATGACAGATTTTCTTTCAAAAAGGACATTAGTGAGCCATAAAGGGATTTCCTACTAATTCTTGACAGGCTCATGATCACTATTACTGACACTAGATTCTAATTCCAGGTTTTCTTAATTTATTGAATTAAAATTGCAGAAGCTGCTATGATGAGATTTGAACCTTTGTCACCAGAACATTACTTTGGTACCTCTGGATTAGTAACATTATCACTACACCAGTGACTCATCTTAATTTATAAAGTAATAAACTAAGCAGAAGAACAGTGCTGTGACCCTTGTGTCTGCCCTGGGAACATCATCATCCTACAAGTCTCACAACATCCTGATTTGAACAAGTATTGCTGTTCCTAAATTATGGCTCAGTTAAGATTCTAGAATTTCCTATCTAGGACCATCACAGGAGCTTCATTGACAGATGTACTTGAAGGTAAATTGGAAACAAATGCAGTTTAGTGTTCTGAAACAAGCTCAGAAAAAAAATTAAAATGTAAATCATTACTTGACAGATTCCCAGTGCTTAGTGTGGTGCTGGAAAAGCACAGCAGGTCAGGCAGCATCCGAGGAGCAGGAGAGTCGACGTTTCAGGCAAAAGCCCTTCATCAGGAATGAATGAATTCCTGCTGAAGGGCTTTTGCCCGAAATGTCGATTTTCCTGCTCCTCGGATGCTGCCCGACCTGCTGTGCTTTTCCAGCACCACTCTAATCTAGACTCTGATCTCTAGCATCTGCAGTCCTCACTTTTGCCTAAATTCCAACAGCTTTCCCATTGTTCTAAATTGGTCAGCAAATAAAATGTCTAGTTAATAATTGATTAATTTGGGGGAACATACTCCCATGAGACTGTTGCCCTCCAGTGTTGCCCAAATAACCCCAGCGTTGTTTAGGGACCCCCAAGCCATGGGGAAAATCCTGACTCAGGTCGGTGCAAGTTCGCATAACAGAGAGGAGCTCTTTACATGCACCTTCTAAAGATGATTCACCTTTCAGATTTATTTGCAGTTTTAAAGATCTCCTCCAAGTTGTGAATGTTGTTACGGAACTCCACAATGAAGTTGCAGTGCTCTGATTGAACTGCTTTGAAATCCTTCTTCAGTTTTGTCAAAACTTCATCCACTCCTTTACAGTGACGTTCGACTTTCTCTCTGTGCAGGCGCAGTTCCACTGTAAGACAAGGTCAATGGTAAGAAGGATAAAGTGGAACATAACAGGGGTTCCCTCATTCACCTGCTGTAACAATGGCGGAAGAGTCTGGACACCCAGAAAATGGCACATATTGGCGACCTGGAAAGGCTCAAGCAATTAGGAACCTATCCCACTTACACACACACACACACACACACACCACACACACACACACACACACCACACACACACACACACACACATACACACACACACACACCACCAGTCCCGAAGGAGGGGTATACCCGAAATGTTGATTTCTGCACCTCCTGATGATGGCTGGCTTGCTGTGTTCTTCCAGCCTCCTGCCCATCTACTTGGATACCAGCATCTGCAGTTTTTTTGTCTCTTCACAAATACTGGCTGCTTTCCTTGACATGTTATCGACAGTGGCTGGGATCTTAGATCAACCCAGATCTCAACACATATTGTCAATGATGTTCTAGTATTAGTGACCGTACATCACAAACAAATCCTTTGCCTTTTATTTTCTCCTCCAACTTCAGCCACTTTGCTACTTATTATAACATTCTCACTGTAACTCTGATTGTAATCAAATCAAGGTTCTTGCAGGTATATATGCACAACAAAATATAGTGGCACATTCACCAACTGAGACATAGGGATGGCAATGACTAACTGGACCCTTTCAGTTTGTATGTACAGGTACTTCAGACACAGCACTGGTACTTTACCAGCTCTGACATTGAATACATCCATCTTAATGCGTTTTCCTCTGGGCTCATGCAGGTGCATTTGCAGCTCCAACTCCGCTTTAAGCTCTTTCTTCTTGATCACAGTAATATCCTTGGCATTATTCATGGCTTTGTCAAACCAACTCTCTAAGAGTTCAAAGAAATTCAAGCGCACCCTGAATAGATGAAGAGACATTTGATTTAGCAAAAAGAAACACTACACAAGTCTGGTGGTAATAAGCAGAAAGAAGAAATACAATCACAAGTTGTCATTGTAGTTACAGGTTACAGTGCATGAATACTGAAAATGAATTATCAGTTAGTAATCCACTCAACAGATGTGATGAGTCAAATAAATTTCAAGTAGCTTAGAGCCATATATCAAATCTTCATCATCTTTGCTGATGCCCTTCCTGTATCTATCTATAAGCATTAGGATAATTGCATTTTGGTACAACAAACAAGGGTAGGGCTTAGACAATTAATGTTAGAAGCTTGGGTAGTGCTATATAACAGAGCGACCTAAGGGTTCAGGTACATAATTCTTTGATGTTTGTGTCACATATAGACAGGGTGGTTAAAAAGCTGATTAGCACAATTGCCTTCCTTGCTCAGTCCTTTGAGTATCGGAGTTGGGACATTATGTTGAGATTGTATGGGACATTGGTGAGGCCTCTTCTGGAGCACTGTGTCCAGTACTGATCACCCAGTTAGAGGAAGGATGTGATTAAGCTTGAGAGGGTTCAGAAGAGATTTACTAGGATGTTGCTGTTATGGAAAGTATGATTTATAAAGAAAGCTTGATAGGCTGGGACTTTTTTCACAGGAGAGTAGGATGTTGGGAGGCGATCTGATAGAAGTTTATAAAATAATGAAGGGAATAGATAGAGTTAATTGTAAGTGTCTTTTCCCTAGGATGGGGGATTTCACGACCAGGGTCACATTTTTAAGGTGAGAGGAGAGAGATTTAAAGAAGACATGAGGGGCAATGTTTTTACACAGAGGGAGGACTGAACTTCCGAGGAAGTGGTGGATATGGGGTACAATTAAAAGACATTTTGGACATACTGGAGTGCTGTGGTGGGTGCAATGAAGGGGATTTTGGGTGTAAAGATGGAGAATGACCTGATCTCTCTTCTTCTTGGCCTGCCTAGTGTGTTCCCTGCAGATGCGCACAACAAAAAACTTTTCAACATCCTCACTTTCTGTGCAAAAAAGAATATTTTGCTAGATTGGATATCTGAAAACCCCTGGACCTTTCGGGTTGGGGCGGAAGATTGTTATGGAGCATGTCCCCTTGGATTTTCTCACAAGTATGGTACACCACAAAACTGAGAATTTCTATTAGACATGGCAGCCATTTTTGAAATACCTGGACACAGATTTATCTGCCACACTAACAAGGGCTTTTAAATAACTGTAACAAATGTGTTTTATGAGTCCAATATCCAAAGAGGAGGAACTGCGAATGTATGAGTGTCATGTTTGGCTGAGTTATTACTATCTATTAGCTTGTTGTTGGTTATTATTTATTTAGTTAAGTAGTTAGATGGGTTTTTTTATTATATATTTTTCTATATATATTTATACATTTGTATATGAGGGCAGGTTGGATTTTTTGTGTTCTTTCTTTGTACTGTTTGTATTTGTTGTAATATTTAAAAAAATTATTTTTTCAATAAAATTATATTAAAAACAAGACATTTTGGACAGGTACATGAATAGGGATGGTTTGGAGGGATATGGGCCAGGAGCAGGCAAGTGGGACTAGTTTAGTTTGGGATTATGTTCGGCATGGACTGGTTGGGCCAAAGGGTCTGGTTCCGTGCTGTATGACTCTATGTGTCCATCAGGTAACACACACTTATGGAAGTTTCAGTGTCACAGAAAAAATTGCATTTGGGATTGTAAAATTTCCAGAATAGCTGATGCCAGAAAATGCATACCTTCCTTCTTAATTAGCCTTTACAAAGTCAGGGTGTTTACTGGAAGACTAAATTTAGAGTCAACTAATTTTAGCTTTAACTTACTTTAGTTTCAACTAATTTTATGCTATAATGATCTGTAAAAGTAAACAGAAAATCCCCTAGCTTACTGTAACACCACAGAAATCCACTGCTAGAGACAAAAATGTATGATACATTTTATCTGTCAAATTTCAACTGTCATACTTTTCCCATCAATTTCTGTTTTGCATTTTCTTCCAGTTCCCTTAAGTAACTTGAAAAAAAATGAAACTATTCACAGATGTATAGAGAAGGAATGTATCCAAAGTACCAATCAACAATCTACTAAAGATATACAAAAAGTTAACAACAAGGTGTTGAGGCAGAGCCCTTGTGTATATTTAAGGCTGTGATAGATTCTTGATCAGTTGGAGAATCAAGGGTTTTGGGGAAAGGGCAGGAAAGTGAATGTGTGGAATATTTGTATCAACTATGATCCTATTGAATGGCTTGAGGGGCCAAATGGCCTACTTTTCCCAGTTTTCTTCTGGTCTTAAACACTCATCCAAATATCAGAGAATTACCGCTTGGGTGGCTGGAGGTCTGATTTGTGATAAAGAGTGATGTTTAATTCCTGTACTGACTGAAGCCACCATGAAAGTCTTGCCTTGTCAACCTCACCCTATGTCTGAGGTGTGGTGACCCTCAGTTTAAACTTAACATTGTCTCCCTCTAATGAGAGAACAACCCCATTATAGAATCATGGGAAAGAGTGCAGAAAGAGGCCATTTGGCCCAGCGGGTCTGCACTGACCCTCCAAAGAGCATCCCATCCAGATCCACCCTGTAAGCCTGCATTTAGCATGGTCACTCCATTTAATCTGTACATCTTTGAACGGTGGGAGGAAATCAAAGCACCCAGAGGAAACCCCACACAAACTAATGTTATTTACAAAATACCCTGCAAGAACTGTAACAAACACTACATTGGACAAACAGGCAGAAAACTAGCCAGCAGGATACATGAACATCAATTAGCCACAAAACAACATGACCCTCTCTCACTAGTATCCTCACATACAGATAAGGAAGGATACCACTTCGACTGGGACAACACATCCTTCCTAGGACAAGCCAAACAGAGACATACACGAGAATTCCTAGAAGCATAGCATTCCAACTGGAACTCTATCAACAAACACATTGGCTTGGACCCATTTACCAACCCCTGAGAAAAAGAACAGGAAATGAAACCACTATAGGAAATGATGCCATCATGGGAAATGACATCACCAACCCAAGGAAACCCAAACAAAGGAATAGAAAGCAGGAAACACCAGCAGTGCTTCATCCGGAGGCTCACTGAAGATGTTACCTAGTATAGTGATGAAATGTCTAAAAGTGAACCTTCCAGTTCAGCGAGCAAACCTACATCCATGTGGAGAATGTGCAAGCCCCACACAGACAGTCACCCAAGGGTAGAATCAAACCCAAGTTCCTGCCATTGTGAGGCAGCAGTGCTAATCACTCTGAGCCACCATGCTGCCCTAATAGTCTGGGACTTTGTTGACTTTACTTACAATGGTTCCAGTGCAGAAACCCTTTGAGTCCAGACCAGTCTCTGCAGGAGTAATTTATCCAGTCCTACTCACTCTTTCCTTTCCGGTTGTCTTACAAATGGTTTCCTTTCTGGTGCTATCCAATTCCCGTTTGAAATGAAGAAATTTGCCTCCACCACAGTGTTAGGATTAAATACAATGAAAATAAAATAATAAAATTAAATACAATAACCGAGTGAGCAGTGTTTGGGAACCAATAAAATCACCCCAAATATGTTTGAAATTTTGTTTTAAATTAGTAACTTCAGAAAAAAGGTAACAGAATAACTATTTTGGACAAAAAAATTAAATTATCACAATAACAGCATTAGCTTACATATATAAATGATTTAGTTGCTTCAAGTGTCTTCAATAAAATTCGAACAGAAATAGAGAGTTCTTGTGGTGCAGTGGTAGTGCCCCTACTCTGAGCCAGGAGGCCTGGGTTCAAACTCCATCTGCTCCAGAGATGCAGCAGAACCGGTTGAATTACAAAATATTTTGAAGAGAAATAGACCCTGGCAGCCTTTGGACTATGTGACTCACACAGATCAATGCTTCACTAACAGTCATTATGCAGCCCCCGTTACATCATCTTAAATTAGACTCAAATATTTTGCTCTGCATTGGAAGCCTAGAACTCACTTTGATTGGTGACATGGGAGAATTAGTGATGGTTTATTAAAAGGAAAAGCCTAGATTTTGAATTTTACTGTCACCAGAGATTTCTAAGCAAAATGATTCATCCGCCCAACTCTGATAGTTTAGCTCCTGTAATTCACCAGCAACATTCTGAAAGCTGAGACAGGACAGTGTGGGCTGACAAACAGGGATAATTCTGTGTTATGAATGGCTTATGCCCGAAACGTCGATTCTCCTGCTCCTCAGATACTGCCTGATCTGATGAACTTTTCAGCACCACGCTCTTGACTCTGATCTCCAGCATCTGCAGTCCACACTTTCTCGTAATTCTGTATTTGGCTAGTTCTCTTCTTAATGCACTCCCTGTTTAACTAAAGCAAATCCTTACACTTCAAAGAATATTCTGCTTTTCTGATTGGACAAACAAAAGTCTTTTGTGTCCTTCTTATGAAAACGGAGAGCGTGGAATGCTCTACCTGCAACAGTAGTGGATCTGCCAATATGAAGGCATTTAAATGGTCATTGGATAAATATATGGATGGTAATGGAATAGCGTAAGTTAGATGGGCTTTAGATTGGTTTCACAGGTTGGCGCAGCATCGAGGGCCAAAGGGCCTGTATTGCACTGTAATATTCTATGAACTCAGGGGAAAACAGTAGCGTCAAGTTGTCACATTCGTGGCACTATGAAGCTGCCAAGTCCCTACAGCTCTCAATCGATTCAATCAACCTCTCTGCTCTACATTCCAGTGCAAGCAATGCCATTACTGCCCCTCACTACCACACCTCATTCCCAACCATCATTACTGCCCCTCCCTACCACGCCTCATTCCCACTCCTCATTACTGCCCCTCACTACCATGCCTCATTCCCACCTCTCATTACTGCCCCTCACTACCACGCCTCATTCCCACCCCTCATTACTACTACTCAGTACCACACCTCATTCCCACCCCTCATTCCTGTCCCTCACTACCACGCCTCATTCCCACCCCTCATTCCTGTCCCTCAATAGCATGCCTCATTCCCACCTCTCATTACTGCCCCTCACTACCATGTCTCTTTCCCACCCCTCATTACCACCCTGAGCTATTGAGTTGATATTTTGAATAGTAATGTCCATAATTAAATGACTGACAGTTAAAAAAAGTACTGTTGGCAAAACTTAACACCAATTAAACTTCAAGCACAGGGGTCCTTACAGTATAATTGCTGCATCTATTGAGTAGGTGGTGGGCAAGTGGTATTATTACCAGACTATTATTCCAGAGATCCAGGGAACATTCTTGAATCCCATCATGGCAGATGGAGAATTTGAATTCAACAATAATCTGGAAATAAGAGTTTAATGTTAACCATCTCCAATTGTCAGTGAGTACTCATCTGGTTTATTAATGTTCTCTAGGGAAGGAAATCTGTCATCCTTACCTGGTCTGAGCCTACATGTGACTCCAGACCCAAAACAATCTGGTTAACACTTAACTGCCTTCTGGGCAATTAGGGATGGGCAATAAATGCTGGTTCAGCCAGTGACACCCATATCCCATGAATGAATAAAAACTCTACTTATATCCCTTTTTGCAATACCTACATTCCAATGTGCAACCAGCACCTCACCCCCCCACCAATTTTCTCCTTTCATCTTTACCAGGTATTCAATTATATAGCATGATGTTTCACAGGCATTGGCAGAATAAAATAGCCATTTCATGGAAAGAATCATACTTGACTTGAAACATTAACTCTTTTTCTCTCTCCACAGATACTGTCAAACCTGCTGAGTCCCTCCAGCATTCTCTGTTTTAAGGTACTGAGTGTGGAGTCATGGGACCAAATCCCATGCAAACACGGCCTTATCCGACAGATACTCTCACTTACATTTTCCAGCATAGGGCTAATCACTGGGGTCAAGTGTGGCTGGTGTAATTTTCTCTCTGTAGTACAGGGGGATTGAGATCAATTGTAGCACCTCTGAAAGAACAATTCATACACAAGTGGGAAAATCGCTTCAAAATGGTGGCTGATGTTCACCCCTCAACCAATATGTCATAACTATTATCACCAAATGAAACCATGAACTGGACAATCTCATGTGGCTTAATGGAATCCTGCTGTTCACTTATTCAGTTGCCTAAATTATAAAACAAGAGTAATTGCAATTTCAAAAATAATTACTAGCATGCTTTCCAGTTCAGTTACAATATTGGTATCTACCTGACAATGTGGAAAATTGCCTAGGTATGTCCTGTACACAAAAAGCAAGGCAGATCTAACCCAGTCAATTAATATCCCATTAGTATCAGATTATCAGCAAAATGATGAAAGTGTCATCAACAGTGCTATTGAGCAGCACCTACGTTGTAATAACCTCCTCAGTGAAGCCCAGTTTGAGTTCTGCCTAGGTCACTCACCTCTTGACCTCATTACAACCTTGGTTCAACCTTGGACAAAAGATCTGAATCCCAGAGGTAGGGTGACAATGACAGCCCTTGACATCAAAGTCCATTTGACCAAGTATGACATTAAAATGCCCTCGCTAAACTGGAGTCAATGGGAATCAGGGAGCAAATTCACTTCTGATGGAGCTATACCTGGCACAATGGAAGAAGATTGTGGTTGTTGGAGGTCAGTCATCTCAACTCCAGGCATGTCTACAGGAGTTCCTCAGGATAGTGTGGAACAAGAGGATCACCAGAGTGGGGCTAGGGCTGATCAGGGATATAAGAGGGAACTTGCACCTGGAGTTGGAGGAGGTAGGGGAGGTCCTTGATGAATACTTTGCTTCAGTATTCACTACTGAGAGGAATCTTGACATTTCTGAGGACAGTGTGAAACAGACTGGTATGCTCAAACAGAATGATGTTAAGAAGGAGAATATGCTGAAAATTTTGAAAAATATAAGGATAGATAAATTCCCTGGGCCAGACAGGATATACCCTAGGTAGCAAGGGAAAAGATGGCCTTTGGCGATGATCTTTGCATCCTCATTATCCACTGGAGAAGTGCCAGATGATTGGAGGGTGGCAAATGTTATTCTCCTATTCAAGAAAGGGAATTGCAATAACCCTGGAAATTACAGACCAGTCAGTCTTACCTCTGTGGTGGACAAAGTATTGGAGAAGATTCTGAGAGACAGGATTTATGATTACTTGGAAAGCCATAGTTTGATTACAGATAGTTAGCATGACTTTGTGAGGGGCAGGTCATATCTCAGAAATCTTATAGAATTCATTGAGGATGTGACAAAACACATTGATAAAGGTAGAGCTGTCGATGTGGCATTTGAGAAGGTTACTCATGGTAGGCTCATTCAGTAAGTAAGGAGGCATGGGATACAGGGAAGTCTAGCTGCCTGAGTACAGTATTGGCTGGCCCATAGAAGACAGAAGGTGGTGGTAGATGGAAAGTATTCAGCCTAGAGCTTGGTGATCAGTGGTGTTCCACAGGGATCACTTCTGGGACCTCTGTTCTTTGTGATTTTTATAAATGACATGGATGAGGAAATGGAAGGGTGGGTTAGTAAGTTTGTTGATGATATGAAGATTGATGGAATTGTGGATAGTGTGGAAGGCTGATGTAGGTTGCAACGGGACATTGACAGGATGCAGAGCTGGACTGAGAAGTGGCAGATGGAGTTCAACCTGGAAAAGTGTGAGGTGATTCACTTTGGAAGATCAAATTTGAATGCAGAATACAGAGTTAAAGGCAGGATTCTTGGCAGTGTGGAGGAACAGAGGAATTTTCGGGTCCATGTCCATAGATCCCTCAAAGTTGCCACCCAAGTTGATAGGGTTGTTAAGAAGGCGTATGGTGTGTTGGTTCTCATTAATGGGGGGATTGAGTTTAAGAGCTGCGAAGTTATGCTGCAGTTCTATAGAGCCCTGGTTAGACCACACTTGGAATATGCTGTTCAGCTCTGTCACCTCATTATAGGAAGGATGTGGAAGCTTTAGAGGGGGTGCAGAGGAGATTTACCAGGATGCTACCTGGACTGGAGGGCATGTCTTATGAAGAAAGGTTGGGGAGCTGTGGCTTTTCTCATTGGAGTGGAGAAGGATGAGAGGTGACTTGATAGAGGTGTACAAGATGATGACAGGCATAGATAGAATGGATAGGTAGTGACTTTTTCCCAGGGTGGAAATGTCTATCATGAGGGGGCATAATTCTAAGGTCATAGGAGGAAGGTTTAGGGGAGATTCAGAGGTGGGTTCTTTACGCAGAGAGTGATGGGTGTATGGAATGGTAGTAGAGTCAGATACATAAGGGACATTTAAGTGACTCTTGGATAGGCACATGGAAGATAGTAAAATGAAGGGTATGGAGGTTAGTCTGATCTTAGAGTAGGATAAAAGGTCGGCACAACGTCGAGGGCCAAAGGGCCTGGACTGTGCTGTACTGTTCTATGTTCTAATGTACTTGGCTCAACCATCTTCAGCTGCTTCATCAATGACCTTCCCTCCATCATAAGGTCAGAAGTAGGGATGTTCAGTGATGATTACACAATGTCCAGCATCATTCACGACTTCTCAGAAACTGAAGCAGTCCATGTTTAAATGCAGCGAGACTGGACAATATCCAGGCTTGGGCTGTAAGTGGCAAATAACAGTCAAACCACACAAATGCAATAAGAGACAATCTTGTCAACAATCTCTGAATATTCAATGGTGTTACAATCACTGAATCCCCTACTCTCAACTTCCTGGGACTTACCATTGTCCAGATTTGCAACTTGACTCACCATATAAATATAGTGGCTACAAGAGCAGGTCAGAGGGTAGAAATACTGCAGCATGTGACTAACCTCCTGACTCCCTGAAACCTATCCACCAACTACAAGGAAAAAGTCAGGAAGATGATGGACTACTCTCCATTTGCCCAAATGAGTGCATTTCCAACAACCCTCAAGAAGCTTGACACCATCCAAGACAAAATAGCCTGCTTGATCAGCACTACACTGATGAATATCTACTCCATCCACCACCAACACTCAGTAGCAGAGTGTGAACTATCTACAAGATACACTGCAAACATTCACATGGGCTCTTTAGGCAGCACCTTCCAAACCCACAACCGTTAACATTTAGAAGGACAAGACAGCAGATACATGGGAACACCACCATCAGCAAGTTCCCTCCAAGTCACCCACCATCCTGATTTGGAAATATATTGCTGTTTCTTTGGTGTCATTGGATCAAAATCCCGGAATTCCCTCCCTAATGGCATCATGGGTCTACCTACAGCACATGGACTGCAACGGTTCAAGAAGGTAGCTCATCATCACTTTCTCAAGGGCAGTGAAGGCTGAGGGGCAGTTTGACAGAAGTCTATAAAATTATGAGATGCAGTGAATAGGGTTGACGGTCAGAAGCTTTTCCCCGGAGTTGAAGTCTAATACTACAGGGCATGCATTTAAGGTGAGTGGGGGAAAGTTCAAAGGCGATGTGAGGGGCAACGTTTTTACAGAGAGTGGTAGGAGTCTGGAATGCGATGACAGGTGTGGGGTGGAGGCAGATGTGATAAGGGCATTTAAGAGACTTTCAGATAAGCACATGAATATGCAAGGGATGGAGGGACATGGGCCAAGGGCAAGCAGAAAGGATTGGTTTAATTTGGCATCATGTTCAGCGCAACCCGAAGGGTCTGTTCCTGTGCTGTACTGTTCTATGTTCGATGTTCTAACTAGGGCCCAGCCAGCAACACACACATTCCATGTGCTTAGGGATATCTCGATGATTTGAAAAGTGCTATAAAAACGCAAAGTGTTTCTTTTTCTTCTATATTGCTTTTATAACTGGATAATGAAGACATAAAGATGACATAGAGAGAAGCATCCCCCACTAACTTTTTCTTTAATTCCAGAAACGTTGCTTCAGGAAGGAATGCATGTTTCATGTAATCTTGAAGATGCTTCTGCTCTCCAATTTCTGTCAGGAAGGTGATCCTATTCATACTGTCTCTGCCATTTTTCTCCCACATCACTGTGTAAATGTTCCCTCTCGGGGTTTTGAACTGCTCAAAGTTAATGAAAGTTTTGCCATGATCAGCCTCTGCCAAAGCATCCTAGAGAAAATAAAAGGAAATTTCCATTGCATTATACTTCGGGATGCAGAATGTTCATCTTGATCAAACATGACTGAAACTGCAACATAAATCCTCCACAGTTGAATGAAAACTCTTGATAGTAGGGTTGCCAACCCTCCAGGATTGGCCTGGAGTTTTCAAGAACTGGAGAATTTCTAATACGCTGCTGTGTGCAACCCTGGAGAAAAATCAAGAGGACATTAAAAAAGATTGAGTATTTTGTCATTTTATTTAACACATTCTGTCTGAGCGCATAAAATGTTATCCCATCCAAGGCTATGGGCCACTTGGAAAGAGGGACTATTGTAGATTTAGAGTAGTATGTTGTCAGTGCAGATTCGATGGGCAGCAAGGCATATTTTGCACTGTATGATTCTATATTTCTTTGCCAGACATAAAAATAATAAAAGTGAAAAATGGAAGACCATTTGGGTGATAATCAAGCATCATTCAAATGGGTAATGAGCCTTTTTTTGCTTTCCAATTGGTGTAAGATACAAAGCTGGATGTGCTGGTCAACTCATCAAGTCATGCGAGGAAATCTCCAGAAATATATATCTGATAATGACCAGCTCACTTAATGATCAGAGGTTTGCAGGCACCAGTAGGAAATCAGAATGCAATGGTTCTCATCACCAATATTTAAGAGAGCGGAAAATTAGGCTGAGCTACTGCTCCTGACCTTTCCCAAACTCCTGGTAGAAGGTTACCTAGGTGCACACACCAGAGGTAGGATGTTCTCCAGACTTGAACAGATTGGCAAACCCCTCTTGGAGATACTTGTACGTGTATGAAATTATCCGATAGTTAATATTAGTAGAATCAGAGACAAAAGGATAAAATCTGGATGAAAAACCTCAATAAACATGGACTACTGCTAAAAATAGCAAAGGAGCTCACTACTTTCAGGAGATGTGCATAAACTGTCAGCTCTTATGTTACTACTGATTGCTATCATTATATTAAGGGCAAAACAACTAAGTACTGGCATAACCCTAGAAGCTGACTGCACAGTTATGGAATTGTATGGTGAAAACCTCATTTTGAAAAATATCTAATATGCAGATAGCCTTGAAGCGTCAATTTTATCCTAACACATGACCATTTTAAAAGGTTTTCAAGATTGGAAAAACAATTTTAATTATATTACAATTCAGTCATTAATTGTATTCAGGTGGCAGAATTCTCTCCAATTCATGTGCATGCAGGCAGAACCCCACACTTTCTGGTAGCACAACAGTGCATGACAGACCTGCCAGCCTCTGAATGACCAGCAATGCTTGGCGGGTGGAACTTCCACCCGGGGGAGGGGGCTTGATCTTTGGGGAAGCCCATCACTGTCCTGCCAAGTACATTCAGCAGGCCTTCTTGAAAAGGGGCAACCTGGGGCAACCAGCCAGCTCTACACCTCTCACCTCCACAGGTTTGTGCCAATTACTTCAGTTTCCCCAAGTTATGTGGAGTTACAGAACATAGGCCCTGATTGTTGGAAGTTCATTAAGTAGGCATCTTGAATATCCACACATATCTGACCTTACACTGCTGGCCTTCACAAACATTCTCTTTCTAGCCCCAGCAGTTTAGCTGATGTAAAAACCTCCATTATGGCTACTGAATTCCTTGGAGCTGCTCCCACTTGAGAACTTTAATGGATATCTACAGGAAACATGATTGGAGGAGAAGGTGCAGCTTGATATTGGATTTAACAATCAATGGCTTCAGCTGTGAATGGTTGTGATGCTACGGGGCAGGAGTTCAGTACGTGGCTGATTGTCTGACTTGGATGGCCACAAACACAGCTGTTGAACGGATGGTTAACCCTGACATCAGAATGAAACTGCTCCTCCAGCCATTCAATAAAAACAGACTTGTTTTCAGTGCACATTCAGTGACATCTCACTGGTGAAGTGGAAGTCAACAGCAGCAAGAGATTTTATACACCTGCTGGACTGCTGGGACTGAGGGATTGCATTATATCTGTGAATGCCTACAGCGGAAGGTTGAATAGTGGAAATCGGTTGATGTTCTGGACAGGCACTTAATAGACTGGCATCAAATTTCACCGTACATTGACCTATAGGTAATCCCTCCAGAGCACCAGAGCCTATTGGTTGAGACGAGAGTAAATGTCATATGGAACTTGGTACCACCTAAAACAGCAGTGCCAATATACTGCACTGCTTCATTTGCCTAGGTTTACCCAACAACACAGTACTGCTGCTCAACACAGCTCAGGAACCACCATACAAACATGGTAGACACCCTTCAGGAAGTCTTGGAGATTACTTCTGAGGGGTTTGAGATATAAAAATAAACTGGAAAGACTGGAGCTTTTTCACTGGAACATAGGAGTTTGAGGGGTAATCTGATTGAGGTTTATGAAATCATGAGGAGCATAGATAAGGTGAATGACAAGAGTCTTTTCCCTAAGGCGGGGGAGTTTAAAACAAGGGGGTATATTTTTAAGATGAGAGGAGAAAGATTTAAAAAGGACATAAGGGACAACCATGATTTGGAGGCTACGGTGACAGATGAATGGGCACTGCACAACAATCAATAGACAGGAGTGTTCCCTCCCAGTTGGGGAACACTTCAGCGGTCCAGGACATTCAACCTCGGGTGACCAACCTCCAAGGCGGACTTCAGGACAGGCAGCAGCGAAAAGTGGTTGAGCAGAGGCTGATAGACAAGTTCGGTACCCATAAGGAGGGCCTCAGGCACTCCTATACACACACACACACACGGGCACACACACGGACACACACACGGACACACACACGGACACACAAACACGGACACGCACAGATGCACACACACACCCTTACAGACACACACACTCCCACACTCACACATGCATCACTCACACATGCATCCTCTCACAGACTTAGACACTCTAAACTCACATACACACACATATACACTCTCTCTCACACTCACAACCCGCCACCCCAGACAGACAGACACATACACACACACGCACACATGCACACATATACATATACATCTGTTGGGTGAATTTCTACTTGCAGAGTTACATTGTACTTTGCTCAAAAACTGCATGAATTTATGCAAGACTCTGTTAACTCATTTTTTAGATTAGCATCAGTCTAAACATTATGGCACAGGGGGCTAACACCTTCAACATATTGTCTGACTAACACCAGTTGTTACAGTTAACCTGAGAATGTAACTTTTTAAAAACGTTTTGTGATTTACATATGAAAGAGGTGAAAATATCATGGTATTCGAACAGATGAAAGACTCAACAATCAAGGTATTTTTTCAATGTATAATTTCAGTTACATCACATTGTAAACGTTTGCTATAAATTCTTCGTCTTACAATTGTGCCCTCCACTACCACCTGATGAAGGAGTGACACTCCGAAAGCTAGTGCTTCCAATTAAACCTGTTGGACTATAACCTGGTATTGTACGATTTTTAAAAGAGGGGTAACGTTTTTCCACTGAGAATGGTTAGTGTGTGGACTGAAATTCCGGAAGAAATGGTAGATGTAGGTACAGTCACAATGTTTAAAAGACATTTGGATAAGGTCATGAATTGGAAATATTTGGAGAGATTCAGGCCAAGCGCAGGCAGTTGGGGCTAATTTAGTTTGGGAACATGGCTTGCGGGGACTGGTTGGACCAAATGGTCTGTTTCTATGCTGCATGACTCTATTACTCTGTGACTCTAGGACATCGAGATCAAGATATCTGGAAGTTCATCCTCTTCAAAGAACACAACCAATTGACAGCTACCAAAGTACTCCCATTGACACAGGACCTCAAACAAAAACTCTTCACGCTCATCTGAAATCACATCTACGAGCAAGCACAAATAATTTCCTTGCCACACTTCCGAAGAAGTTTCGCCAATGGAGTGGAAGCTGAAGCAGGAGCAACTTGAGAGAAATTGCTGGCCTATATCTATCCCGATACCTGTGAAGCAGGTATCTTCCAAAATTTCAAAGAAACATTAAATCTTAAATGTTTTGCTGGAGGTTTTTACCACCAATCTGTCACAGCATGTAGAGAAAAATGTACTGTACATACTCGTGTATAGGTTGAGTTTTGAAGGCTATTTTTTAAAGCTGGAGTTAGGGGGTCAACTTATAGACAGGGTATTGTTTTCGAGAGGATGAAATTCATGCTTGGCATGAGTCAAAAAGTGGACAAACAAGGGCCAGATTTCTATATAAAATAATAAACAACAAAAGGAAAAAGAATTATGGCCATTATTGAATATTTATCTACAAAATAATTATCTCCATTCTGCCTGCTACAGTAGATCAGTACTGTAATACCTTATTCCCATTATCAGTATCATGTAGGTCTACACAATTATGTACAAAACTTAATAGGCATTCCAGCAGCTTTCCCACCTATCCAATCCACCCTCCTCTCTGACCTATCACCTTCACCCCCAACTTCATCTCCCTATCACATTCTCAGCTCCCTACCTCCCAGCCCCACTCCCTTCTAAGTTATCTCTCAGTTTGGGCCACTCCCACATTCCTGATGAAGAGCTTCTGTTTGAAACATCGATTCTCCTGCTCCTTGAATGCTGCCTAACCTACTGTGCTTTTTTAGCACCACATTCCTCGACTCTGATCTCCAGCATCCGCAGTCCTCACTTTCTCCCAAACCGGTAGGTGGTCAGGCCATCTACTGGGGGTATTTGTACAACACACAATTCATGAAATAAAAACAGAGGAGCAGTATAAACAAAACAAAAACTGATAGTTTTTTTTAAAAAGACTGCATAATATATGATAAATACCTTACATAAAAAACTGCTATTCACAGCAAAAACCTCTTCTCATCGTATATCACAAATATTATGGGGCAGTCAAGAAGAGACCCCTGAAAAACTAGGGACAACTTATGCATGAGGTATATGAAAAATACCAGAATTTTGGCCAAAAATGAGAGGGATATTTATACATGAGATCAGCCTATACACGAGTATATATGGTATTTCATCTCTAGTTTAATTTGCGCAACCCCAATACACTGTCCAGGCAAAATATAAGCATTATCGCAGTTAGTGTGGGGGTAAAAGAGAGAAAAGAAAAGAAAAAAAAATTACCAGAAAAAAAATACAGTTTCTAGGCTGTATGCTACGCAAGCAATTCCATGAACTTACATGGGTCTTTACATAATCATTGCCATCAATAAATGTACACCAAAGCTGCCTGCTAGCATATAGTATAAAAGGAATTTGGATCTAACGATCATTATAAAAAATGGGTGATGCCAGAAACTTATGATTCCATTTCTCTCTTTGATCTTACACTTTGTTCCTTGGGAGAGAATGACGTCAACTTCTCCTCAGATTGTTCCTCAGATAAGTGTTGGCTTGTAATTTGTGATAGATTCTGTTCTGACCAATCGCTGGTATATCTAATTCTCTCAGCTTCTTCCTGTTTATGGATACTTTCGATGCTGAGGCCTAAAGCAGAGTTAGAAACACAAGAGTTAATGGATAGGGAAATGGATCTAAATCTGTATAGCTTCATATGAAATGGGACCATGAATAGTCCACTCACCCTCTAAAGTTTGCTGTACTATTTAATTAGATCATGGCTGATCATTTACCTCAAAGCCATTTTCCTACACATTCCCTTAAAATGTTTAATATCTTCAATACATGGAAGTATGTTCATCTCTATATTTAATATATTTAATATAGAGAATTCCAAACTCTTACCACTCTCTCAGTGAACCAAATTTGTTGTCATCTTACTCCTAAATGGTCTACCTCTTATTTTGGGTCTGCTCCCCTCTCGTTCGAGATCTCCATCTCCAGCCAAGGAAAACATTCTTCCTGCACTTACCCTGTTGATGTCGAAGAACTCTGTATGTTTGAATGAGATTACTTCTTATCCTTCTAAACTCCAGAGAATATAGTAGGCCCAGTCTATTTAATCCGTCCATCCCAGGAATTAGTTTGGTGAATTTGCATTCCCTCGATGGCATGTATATCTTTCCTTAGGTAAGCTGGTCAAAACTGACAGGTCCTAGCTCCCATCCCACCTCAAACTCTAGCCCCACTCCAGGTCCCAGCTCCCATCCCTACCGTGTCTTCACCATTCCTCCAGACCTCCCCCTCACTGAGAATGAACGTTTAGTCCTCAGTAAAGGCCTCACCTTTATCCCTCTACAGTCCCAGGTTAGTGAGTTCGCCAGACACTGTGACCTTGAATATTTCTTTTGCCACCTCCGTCTCTGTGCCTACTTTTACAACCAAGACACCCACCCACCCACTGAGGACCCCTTCTCCTGCCTCCAACACATCCCATCCACTTGGACACCCTGTGCTGTCCTGCTACCTGCCCTTGACTTCTTCATTTCAAACTGCTGCCCTTGACTTCTTCACTCCAAACTGACATCGATTGCCTCAACCTGTCCAACCGCCTCACTCACTCCAACTTCACACCCTCACAACGCACAGCCCTCCACTCACTTCACTCCAACCCCAACCTCACCATCAAACCAGTGGGCAAAGGGGGTGCAGTGGTAGTTTGGCACACTGGCCTCTACACTGCTGAAGCCAGGTGCCAACTTGAAGATACTTCCTCCTACTGCCTCCTCGACCATGACGTCACCCTCCATAACCAAACCATCATCTCCCAGACCATACACACCTCATCACCTCAGGGGATCTCCCACCCACAGCTTCCAACCTCATAGTTTGGGAACCCCACACCACCCAGTTCTACCTCCACAAGATCCACAAGCCTGATTACCCTGGCTAACCTATCGTCTCAGCCTGCTTCTGCCTCACCGAGTTCATCTCCACCTACCTCGACACTGTCCTAGCCTCCCCAGTTCAGGAACTCCTCACATATGCCCAGGATACCACCCTTGCCCTCCACCTCCTCCAAGACTTCTGTTTCCCTGGCCCCCAATGCCTCATCTTCACCATGGACATCCAATCCCTCTACATCTCCATCTGCTGTGACCAGGCCCTTCAAGCACTCTGTTTCTTCCTATCCTGACATTTTCACCAGTACTCTTCCACTGACACTCTTATTCGTTTGGCTGAACTGGACCTCACCCTCAACAATTTCTCCTTCCAATCCTCCCACATCATCCAGACAAAAGGGGTAGCAATGGGCACCTGCATGGGCCCCAGCTATGCCTGTCTCTTTGTCGGCTATGTAGAACAGTCCATCTTCCAGAGTTACACCGACACCACTCCCCACCATTTCCTCCACTGGATTGATAACTGTATCGGTGCCATGTCGTGCTCCCATGAGGAGGTCGAACAGTTTATCAACTTCACCAACATATTCCATCCCAATCTTAAATTCATCTGGACCATCTCTGACACCTTCCTCACCTTTCCATCTCCATCCATGAGGATTGACTCAACACTAACATTTTTTACAAACCCACAGACTCCCACAGCTATCTGGATTACACCTCCTCCCACCCTGCCTCTTGCAAAACTGCTATCCCGTATTCCCAATTCCTCCACTTCCACCGCATCTGCTGGACCAATTCCACCACAGAACTCACCAGATGGCCTCCTTTTTAAAAGACTGAAATTTCTTCTCCCACTTGGTTGAAGATGCCCTCCAAAGCATTTCTTCCAAGAACAGAAACCCCCTGGTCCTCACCTTCCACCCCACCAACCTCTGCATAAATCACATCATCCGTCAACATTTCTGCCACCTACAAATGGACCCCATCACCAGAAATATATTTCACGGGGTGGCACGGTGGCTCAGTGGTTAGCACTGCTGCCTCACAGCACCAGGGTCCCAGGTTCAATTCCAGCCTCAGGTGACTGTCTATGTGGAGTTTGCACATTCTCCCCGTGTCTTCATGGATTTCGTCCGGGTGCTCTGGTTTCCTCCCACAGTCCAAAGATGTGCAGGTTAGGTGAATTGGCCATGCTAAATTTCCCATAGTGTTAGGTGCATTAGTCAGGAGGAAATGGGTCTGGATGGGTTACTCTTTGGAGGGTTGTTGTAGACTGGTTGGGCCAAAGGGCCTGTTTCCACACTGTAGGGAATCTAATCCCTCCCCACCCCTATCTGTTTTCCACAAAGACCATTCCCTCTGTGACTACGGTCCACTCCCCAAAACAAGCCACCTGGCACCTTCCCCTGCCCCTGCAGGAATTGCAAAACCTGCACCTACTTGGGAACACCACCACCTGCAAGTCCCCCTCCAAGCCACTCATCACCCTGACTTGGAAATGCTTTGCTGTTCCTTCACAGTCGTTGGGTCAAAATCCTGGACTTCCTTCCTACCGGCATTGTGGGTCAACCCATAGAGAGTGGACTGCAGCAAATCAAGAAGGCAGCTCACCACCACCTTCTCAAGGGCAAATAGGGATGGGCTATCAATGCTGGCCCAGCCAGCGACGCCCAAGTCCCACCAATAAATTAAAACAAAATCAACTGGCAGCATCCTCAACTTTTTCCAGGTCACCTGACCAACACTTCTGTCTGTCTCCCAGAAGAAAAATGAGGAGTGTAGTCAGCCATTTTTAAAGGTCAGATTCACAGAGCAAGGAAGTTTCTTGTCTTTGCACACCTGACCTGGCAGCAAAAATCAACTTCAACGTATTTGTTTAGTTTCCCTGCTATTTCTTATTCACATTTTAACATTCTCCTGTTTCTGTTTGCAGTGGTTCCATATTTGTCTTTGCTAATCCTTTCCTTTTTATATTCTGTACCTAAAGCAGCTATTACAGTCCATTTTTATGATTTTAGCTAGGTTATTTTCATATTCTATTTTGACCTTCTTTATCAGTTTTGGTCTTTTTTAGCTGGATTCTAAAATGCTTCCAATCCTCAGGCTTACGGCTACTTTGGCAACTTTATAACAGCCTTCCTTGAATCTAATATACTCTTGCTGGGGTTTTGTGCATCAAATGAATGCAAATTTGTTGTAAACCAAGTATGAATTCTTTAAACACTGGGCATTATCTGTCTATGCTAATATCTTTTAACATAGTTCCTCTATCTTCCAATGCTAATTTACCCCTTCATAATTTAGACTGAAGACCTTAGTTTCAGATTGAACAACATTTTCAAACTGAATGAAAAATTCTTTTATCTACTCCCTAGAAGCTCCTTTGCAACAGGATAATTAATTGGCCCTTTCTCATTGAACAACGAATTGAATCTCCCACTTTTTACTGCATTTTATTACACCGAAAAATCTAATGACGCCTGTCGGAATATGATTCCATGTGGACGTAGCCGGAGGCTGGAACAAACTTGGCTGTGATCCCAGCAGTCCGAACCTACAGACATGTACCATCCAGGCTTGGGTGTGATAACAGCAATGGTAAACACCTTCAACTGGACAATCAAGAAGTTGGGATGAAACAAATAAATTAGTCGTCTATATTGAATACTTAATATTTAAGAATATAAGCTTTTACTTGAAAGAAATTGAGATGATCAAGGTGGTGAGGACACGAGGGGAGGATTTGTGGGATCAAATGATATGAAAAGGTTGAATGAACACTAGTGAAGTGAACTAGTGAAACACAATTAAACCTGGCTGCTTCAGTGACTGGCTCAAGTTAAATGAGTTGATTAATTTAGCTCCTTTGCTGGCTTCAGTACATTCTTTATGCTGATTTGCATAAAATTTGCAATAAGTGCTTATTTCTTATGCATACAAATATTTATTCCAATAAAAAAATCCAAAAGGAGATAAAAAGTAAAGAAAGTTTTGAAGTACATTCTTCTTTCAAATTGGAAATCCACTGTCTAATTTACTTCTGTACATATTCGGAAAGCAACAAGTATTGATTTAATGATGATTTGTTGCACAGAATAATAAATATGAGTTTACAGTCTGACCTTTATAGAGGTTTCATGACAAGAGTCGTTTCAGTTTAAAATACACACCTTGAATATGAGAGCTTAGTTCTTGGTCTGAAAGTTCTGCTCCTTCCTCCTAGAACATAATAAAAAACGTCAGTGACTTATATTACAAAGACATTTATGATACCATGGGAGGGTAGGCAATATTAGGGGAGGCGATTGCCTAGTGGTATTATTACACGGCCTAATAATCCAGAGACCCAGGTAATGCTCTGGGCACTGCAGGCAGGAACTTAATTTTAAAAATCTGGAATTTTGAGTCTAATAATGACCATGATACCATTGCTGACTGTCAGGAAAGATCCATCTGGTTCACTAATGTTCTTACCTGGTCTGGCTTATATGTGACTCCAGACCCAAAACAATGAGGTTTACTCTCAAATGCCTGTGGGCAATTAGGGATGAGCAATAAATACCGGCCTGGCCAGCGATGTCCACGTCCCTCCAATGAAGTTTTAAAAAGACCCTCTTTACAGAGGTACTGTTAGGTTACAGCTTTGGTAAACTTTCTTGTTTGTGGAGAAGAATAATATTCAATGATGAAATAGGAAGATATTTTTCATGTGTTTAGAGACTAAGCAAATTAAATCTTGCCAAATGACTTGACATGATGGCAGCTGTTTAAAATGAACGATTTAAAAGTATAGAAGAAACACAATAATGACAAGCTCAGGTGTGATGGCTATGGTTTAGTTCACTTTGGTTTCATTATTGCAGTGTGCGTGGCAAGGATTCCATATCAGTACCTCACAGCCCTTTGCAACTGTAAATGTATGGACATAAATGCACTGCTACTAGAGACATGCAAATATCTGTCAGGAAAAATGAGGCAATGGCCTAGTGGCGTTTTCGCTGGACTGCTAATACAGAGACCCAGATAATAGAACATAGATCATAACAGCGCAGAACAGGCCCTTTGGCCCTCGATGTTGCGCTGCCCTGTCATACTAATCTGAAGCCCATCCCACCTACACTATTCCATGTACGTCCATTTGCCTGTCTAATGACGACTTAAATGCACTTAAACTTGGCGAATCTACTACCATTGCAGGCAAAGCATTCCATAACCTTACTACTCTCTGAGTAAAGAAACTACCTCTGGCATCTGTCTTATACCTATCTCCCCTCACTTTAAAGTTGTGTCCCCTCGTGTTTGCCATCTCCATACTTGGAAAAAGGCTCTCCCTGTCCACCCCATCTAACCCTCTGATTATCTTGTATGTCTCTATTAAGTCACCTCTCAACCTTCTTGTCTCTTACGAGAACAGCCTCAAGATCCTCAGCCTTTCTTCGTAAGACATTCCTTCTATAACAGGCAACATCCTAGTAAATCTCCTCTGCACCCTTTCCAAAGCTTCCACATCCTTCTTATAATGCAGTGACCAGAACTGTACACAACACTCCAAGTGTGGCCATACCAGAGCTTTGTACAGCCACAGCATAACCTCCTGGTTCCGGAATTCAATCCCTCTATTAATAAAGGCCAAAACACTGTATGCCTTCTTAACAACCCTGTCAATCTGGGTGGCAACTTTCAGGGATCTGTGTACATGGACACTGAGATCTCTCTTCTCATCTGCACTCCCAAGAATTTTACCATTAGCCCAGTACTTTGTATTCCGATTACTCCGTCCAAAGTGTATCACCTCACACTTGTCCGCATTAAACTCCATTTGCCACCTCTCAGTCCATCTCTGCATCCTATCTATGTCTCTCTGCAACCTACTACATCCTTCGTCACAATCCACAACTCCACCGACCTTAGTGTCGTCTGCAAATTTACTAACCCACCCTTCTAAGCCCTCATCCAGGTCGTTTATAAAAATGACGAACACCGACCCTTGCGGTAAGCCGCTAGTACCTGGACACCAAGATGAACATGTTCCATCAACTACAACCCTCTGTTTTCTTTCAGCAAGCCAATTACTGATCCAAACTGCTATGTCTCCCACAATCCCATTCCTCCGCATTTTGTATAATAGCCTACTGTGGGGAACCTTATCGAACGCCTTGCTGAAATCCATATACACCACATAATGACCCAGAATTCCGCCACGGCAGATGGTAGAATTTGAATTAAGAGTCTAATGATGACCATGAATCCATTGTTGATTCATCTGGGTCACTAATGTCCTTTAGAGAAGGAAACTGTCAACTTTACCTGATCTGGCCTACATGTGACCCATAGCAATATGGTTGACTCTTAGACAAATAGAGGCAATATATGCTGATGTGCCAGAGATGTCCATAACCCATGAATGAATAAAGAAAAAGTGGGAACTGCAGAATCTGGTGAAATTTTCCTCTCCTGCTACTCCAACTCTCCGGGATGGCTTGGTAGGCAGGTGAGAGGCATTGAAGACCCACCTTCCAATGTGCCATTTACTGTTGAGGGGCTTTATCTCTGACCAATGGAAGATGGTGCCAAGTGTGAAGCCCAGTTGCTTTTACTGTTTGGTTTTGTAAAATGGGCAAGGTAGGAGGGACTTTCTCTGCACCTCTCTGTGCTATCTGAGGACACCAAACATGGTCTCCTCAAGGTCACATTTTCCTTCCCTCCCCAATGCCTTTTTCAATCCAGCACTATACACTCCCCACCCTCATAGGGGACTGCCAGTCTGGCATCTATCAAGGTGACTCTACTGACAAATGCCAATGTAACCTGGATGCATTTTCAGTCGTGGCCAGCATTCCAGGTGGTACTGCTGGGATCAGAGAGCTGATAGCCATTCCATTAGCTGGTAGTTCACAGAGGTGGGCCTTTCTCTACATTTAGGGGTGGAAGGACGGCCTCAAGTCTATTCATTTCCCTGGCCCCAGTGTAAACAGCCATCCCCATGAATAGCTACACCAGCTTGGTGGCAAGACAGCAACACAAAAAAAGGACCACCTGGTTTAATTAAAAACTCTGGTAGTCGTCACATTATCTTACACTCTTAAGAATGACTGATGCTTCTGAAGGTTCGTCCGCCACACTTAAACTCCTTTCACTTTCATCCAGAACATCTTCATGAATGTCTTCACTCATTTCGGACTGGGAAACTGCAACTGCAATAAGACCCATAAAGATGCCAATAATGTTTGCACATAAATAATAGCATTGTGATAGGGTCACTGGACCTGTTGTGTAGATTAAATGCTCCACATGAATAGTATTTTAAAGAATACACTGCAAAAATCCAATTTTATTTGAAGGCAATGAAATTTGAAAAATAATTAATAATCTGAAGTCAAACACTTGGACATTCTGTGTCCAGCAAATCCAAGCTACATCATACAGTTATTGCTGTATTTCATTATGTTTCAGCAGCATCATGCACTGTATCCAGTCTGAACTGTCAAGACTCTGACTCATTCCCAGTCTTCCTGATGATGGAGTAAGTTTACTTAGAGTCACAGAGTCACAGAGATGGACATATCTGAACCCAATCTAGTCCCTCCTCCCAGCACCCGACCTATATCCCTCCAAACCCTTCCTATTCGTATACCCATCCAAATGCTTCATAAATGTTGCAATTGTACCAGCCTCCACCACTTCCTCTGGCAGCTCATTCCATACACGTACCACCTTCTGCATGAAAAAGTTGCCCCGTAGGTCTCTTTTATATCTTTCCCTTCTCACACTAAACATATGCCCTCTAGTTCTGGACTCCCCAGGGAAACAACTTTGCCTATTTACCCTATCTATGCCCCTCATAATTTTGTAAACATCTATAAGGTCACCCCTCAGTCTCCGACGCTCCAGGGAAAACAGCCCCAGTCTGTTCAGCCTCTCCCTACAGCTCAAATCCTCCAACCCTGGTAACATCCTTGTAAATCTTTTCTGAACCCTTTCAAGTTTCACAACATCTTTCCGATGGGAAGGAGACCAGAATTGCATGCAAAATTCCAACAGTGGCCTAACCAATGTCCTGTACAGCCGCAACATAACCTTCCAACTCCTGTACTCAATACTCTTCAAGATCCTGTTGTAATCTGAGGTAACCCTGTCCACCACACCTCCAAATTTGGTGTCATCAGCAAATTTACTGACAATACCTCTTATTCTCGCATCCAAATCATTTATATAAATGACGAAAAGTAGTGGGCCCAGCATTGATCCTTGTGGCACTCCACTGGTCACAGGCCTCCAGTCTCAAAAACAACCCTCCACCACCACCACCACCCTCTGTCTTCTACCTTTGAGCCAGTTCTGTATCCAAATGGCTAGTTCTCCCTGTATTCCATGAGATCTAACCTTGCTAAATAGTCTCCCGTGGGGAACCTTGTTGAACACCTTACTGAAGTCCATATCGATCACATCTACCGCTCTGCCCTCATCAATCCTCTGTCACTTCTTCAAAAAACTCAATCAAGTTTGTGAGACATGATATCCCATGCACAAAGCCATGTTGACTATCCCGAATCAGTCCTTGCCTTTCCAAATATATGTACATCCTGTCCCTCAGGATTCCCTCCAACAACTTGCCACCACTGACGCCAGGCTCACTGGTCCCTGGGATGTGCTTTTTGTCAACTGTCTTATCGCTTGTCTAAATTCTTATTTGAAAATCCACTGGCTTGTGAGGTGTTTGATGCTTTTGCTCACATTTGGCTGGTGCAGTTCAAAATATTCTTTCTTACTTGTAATCTATATTGAATTTCCTCCTGCACTCTAATGTAGCAAAGTAATTTTGAAAGTGTCTATTTATAACTGTACAGCAAATTTAAAAATCAAATAATTGATGCTAGCTTATATTGCTCATTACTTCTGAAAGCTACAATGGTATAGTCAAGCTCATGAAGATATTAACACTTTAACATGGCATTGTTTTCATCTGCCTTACTACAGGATTAAGCTGACTCAGGTTAACTGTATTTAAGAAAATGCTAGTCAGAAAGCTATAATTTGAATATAACAGTACATTCATTATTAATATCAAGGTGTTTATCTCGATCCTATCTTGATAAATTTCTAAATCAATCTTATGAAACAAACATACCTTCAACTAGACTGGGTACCGCTGTAGCAGCAGCTATTATTATTTTTGGTTTGTACTACAAAACAATGGAAACGCATATTATTAGTGCAGAGTGTCACAGTGCAAGTCCCATTATACAGTAAAGTAATGGAGCTTAAAATCAGTCATTGTTGCCTTGTTTATAGTTTTTGAACAGTCCAATGTTAGAATACAGTGTCTGAAAAGGACTGAAATGAAAACCACAAATCAAAAGTTTGATTGTATAATTACAAGTCTATTTGTACTAATATGTCTTATGGGTCCAGAGGAATTAGTTAGGAAGACGTTCAATTCAACTGACCAGCAGAAAATTATGCACATTTTAGTTGTATAGTGCAATGTTGCATAACATCCTGGGGCATTTGACAAAAAAAAATGAAAACATTGCAGGAGTTGAAAATCTGATTCTGGAGATACTCAGCAGATCCAAGGGATTTTAATTTTCCAACCTCTGACTGGCAGGTGGAAGGCTTTCGAAAATGAGATAATGAGCGTTCAGAGACATTATGTTCCTGTTAGAGAGAAGGGTAAGACTGGTAAGAATAGGGAACAATGAATGAATAAAGATTTTGAAGGAGGCATATATTAGGTTTAGACAACTGGAATCTCTTGAAGAGTGTAAAGGGGTGAAGAGGCATTCCTAAGAGGGAAATCAGGAATGCAAAAAGGGGATATGACATAGCTTTGGTGGCTCAGGTTAACGTGGTGGGGGAGTTCAGAACTAGGAGGCATATTTTTAAGGTGAGAGGACAAAGATTTGAAAGGGACATGGGCAGGGGAAATCACCAGATGAAATGAGGTAGTGACTGTTGTGGATGAGGTACCCTAACATTCCCATGTAAGCATGTTAGCAATAAACATTTTTTCCTTTCAGGCACTGAGGAATACAAGATGCAACAACTCAGAGATACCCACGTTTTTCCATCCCTTTCCCTTTGAATCAATTCCCTCTCCTAACCCCGCTTCTTGTTGTGCAATTACTATTGCATCTGACCTTCCGCTCTTTGATGCTGAACATTCTGTCCTTCGCAAAAGTCTCAGTGTTATCCCTCTGCGTCCCCACCTTAATGAATTTCATGCACAACATGACATTGAACTCTTCTTCCGTCATCTTCGCCTCCATGCCCATTTCTTTGGTCAAAAATCTTCATCCTATCTACAGACCCCATTGCCCACCTCCAACACCCTTCCTTCACCTGGATCCTTCTCCCTCCCCCTGGTTATTTACCCGCACTCGGTCTGTTCATCCAGCACTGTCAAAGTAACATTGATTGACTCAATTTCTCTATCCCCTTTACCTATTGCAACCTGTCACCCAGTGAACTGACTGTACTCTATTCCCTCAAATTCAATCTGACTTTGCTATTAAGCCTGCTGACAAGGGTAGTGTAGTTGTTGTCTGGTGGATTGATCTCTACATTGCAGAGGCTGAGCGCCACATCTCAGATACTTCCTCCTATCTCCCCCTGGACCATGATCCCCACCATGGAGTATTCAGGCCACTATGTCCACAATGGTGTCCACAAACTGGAAAAACAGCATTTCATTTTCTACCTGGAAACTCTACAACCTTCTGGATTCAATATCGAGTTCAACACCTTGAGGACTTGAGGCATCTTCTCCCATGACCTTACACCAACCCCCACACACCAGGCTTGTCATCACATGGTCTACTATTGCACACTACCCATTATTAACCACTAATAGACCCATTAGCAGCCATTCATTCTCCTAGACTGACCATTATCTACCCCTCTGTTTGTCTAACTGTTCTTATCTCTCTTTGGGCTCTACCTCCATCTATTGTTTACTCCTTAATCTCTCCCTGGACACTATCCTTTGTATAAAATCCAACATTTTCCTAGCTAACATCAGTTCTGAAGAAGGGTCACTGGACACCGAATCTTCACTCTGATTTCTCTCCACAGATGCTGCCAGACTTGCTGAAATTTTTCAGCAATGTCTGTTTTTGTTACTAATGGTTTTACTCAGCTTAAAATGGTTATTGAGTGGAAATTGTGGACAAGGAAGAGGGTCTGTGGCATGGGTTAACAGTGACTTCATTCTTTCCAAATTTTATTTGTAGACATTTTCTGCTCATCCAATATTGGATGTTGGAAAGACAGCATGACGATTCTAGAACTGAGTGTTGTTGACATATATGCTGAAACTGATGTTGTGTTTTCAGATGGTTCAAACCATGAATTCATTCACTCACTTCCCCATCCTTATCTTGTCACTCTGCCTTTGGATATGCCTAAAGGCAGCAACCTATTGCTGTAGTTTGCCACCTGTAGGTTTTACATATGAAAATAGGAGCAGGAGTAAGCCATTAAGCTCCGTGAGGATATTCTGCCATTAAATAATATTATGGCTGATCTGATTGTAAACTCAAATTTGCATCCTCAGTTACCACAATAGCCTTTCACTCCCTTGCTAACAAAAATCTACCTACTACTGCCTTAAAAAATATTCAAGGACTCTGCTTCCATCATGTTTTCGGGAAGGGGGTTATAAGATACCCGATGGGCTGACATAATAAATTTTCCTTCATTTCTTTTTTAACTGGGGAGCTCTTGACTTTTAAAGTGAGCCCTGCTTCCAGATTCTCCCGTAAGAGGAATTATCCTCTCCACATCTACCCTGTCAAGACCTCTCACAATCTTATACGTTTCAATCAAGTCACCTCTCAGACATAAAATAACTAAAACTGTTGTCAAGGGTCAAGAGTGTGGTGCTGGAAAAGCATAGCAGGTCAGGCAGCATATGAGGAGAAGGAGAATCAATGTTTCGGGCATAAGCCCTTCATCAGGAATGAGATTTGTGGACTGGTGGGGGGGGGAGCTGAGAGATAAATGGGAAGGGAGGGGTGCTGGAGGAAGGTAGCTGGGAATGAGGTAGGTAGATGAAGACAGATGGGAAGGTGATAGGTTGGAGAGGACGGTGGAGCCAATAGATGGGAAAGACGATGGACAGGTCAAGAGGGTGGTGCCGAGTTGGAGGTCTGATACTGGGATAACTTGGGGGGAGGGGAATTGAGGAAACTGTTGAAATCCACATTAATCCCATGTGATTCCAGGGTCCCAAAACGGAAGATGAGGCGTTCTTCCTCGAGATGTCGGGTGGTTAGGGTTTGGCGATGGAGGAAGCCCAGGACCTGCATGTCCTTGGTGGAGTTGGGGGGAGAGTTGAAGTGTTCAGCCATGGGGTGTGGGGTTGGATGGTTGCGGGTGTCCCAGAGATGTTCTCTGAAATGATCCGCAAGTTGGTGTCCTGTCTCCCCGATGTAAAGGAGACACATTGGGTGTAACGGATACACTAGATGACCTTTGTGGAAGTACAGGTAAATTTCTGTCGGATGTGAAAGGATCCTTTGGGGCCTTGGGCGGAGATTAAGGGGAGAGGTGTGGGTGCAGGTTTTGCATTTCCTGCAGTGGCAGGGGAAGGTGCCAGGAATGGGATGAGGGCTGGTGGGGAGTGCGTGGATCTGACAAGTGAGTTGTGGAGGGAATAGTCTCTCTAGAATGCTGATATGGTTGTGGAGGGAAATATATCCATAGCGGTGGTGTCTGTTTGTAGGTGGCGGAAGTGGTGGACAATGATGCATTGTATATGAAGGTAGGTGGGATGGAAGGTGAAACCGGGGGCGGGGGTGGGTGTTCTTT
>NC_057739.1:38517844-38528305 GCF_004010195.1 Chiloscyllium plagiosum | reverse complement strand
GGGGTGGGGTTCAAGGGTGGAGGTGTGGGAAGTGGAGGAGATGCGCTGGAACGCATCGTTGACCATGTGGGAGGGAAAATTGCGGTCTTTGAAGAAGGAGGTCATCTGGGATTATCTATGATGAAACTGGTCATCCTGGGAACAGATGCTGTGGAGGTGGAGGAATTGGGAACAAGGGATGGTGTTTTACAGGAGGCAAGGTTGGAGGAGGTCTAGTCTAGGTAGCTATAAAAGGGTTGTCAATACCAGTTTATCAGTTTCTGCAAAGAGCAAAAAAAAGTGATCTATTAAGATTCCAGTTTTTCGACAAAAGATCTTTTTATGTAATGCTAATTTATGTCAACACCTTTCTAATGCTGATGGACTTGCAGGACACATTTGTTGACTTCATTTTAGATTAGATCTGTCATATCTCAAGACGTCAATTACAGAATGGCATTTATACAATTTTTGGTATCCTGTTGGAACAACTCCTGAGATAAGAGAAAAGTGAATAAATGTGCAGGAAAAAGATATATATCTGATTTGAACAGCATTTATGAAAACATGATACTTCTTCCTTCGCTATACTGGAGTATAAAGCAGGTGATATTTCTTGATATTTATATCAACTTTTGTCAAAGAATATAAAACAGAAGAAAATATTTCCCCCAATATCTTATTACTTTTGTCACTGTGTTACACGGTTGAGGAGGTCACATACCGGCTTATAGATTTCGATAACCTCAAAATATTTACTGATAGCAGTACTGAATCTGAGCAGCTCTCTTCTTATTGTGGTAGGATAATCATTAACTATTTTTGTCTGCTTTTCGTAAAAGGCCTCATATCTGTGTATAGAATAAACCCAAGTTAAAACAGGTCACAGCATTACATGAAAGCAAACTATTCCATATACTGAAAATGTGAAAGATAAAGAGAAAATGCTGGAAATACTCAGCAGGTCAGGCAATCTCAGTGGAAGAAACAGCATTAGTGCTTTAGGTTGGTAACCTTTTGCTATGGACTAGACCAGACCACTCAAAACATTCTTAGGCGGGCAACCCTAGACCTAACTTTGCAATTTGTTTTGGTAAGTGTACAGTGAAAGTTACTCCGAGTAAGTTAGCTAGATTGACTATTAGATTTTAAGACAGGCAAAAATCTATTCACAAAGTTACACAATGAAACACGAAGAACAGAATAAAGAACCACTACAAAACTCAGCCTATCCAACTAGACTTAATTATGCTGTTCCGAATATACACAACAGTTCCAATAAGCAAACTCCCTCTATAAACCAGTATAAATGGAACACATGCTTACAGATTGAAGTTGAGAGGCAGAAAAGAGAGAGAGTTTTCACACACCTCCCTGTTGAACTCCCCAGTTCAAGACTGAACTAAAACTGCTCAACTCAGGTCAGCTAAAGAACTGACCACTCCCCTTTCATTGCACAGGTCACTTCTAAAACATGACCACTTTGGCCTGAAGTCTCATCTGTTTACATATAAACAAAAGGCCTCTCAAAATCCTTTTAAGCTCTGTACCAAACCAGACTGACCGGAACCCAGCCTGGTTTATTGCCCCTCTGAAAAGAAACAAGGACAGAGTCTCCTTGACTAGCTTTTAGACAAAAAAGGGAATAGCTTTGTGACACTTTCATCAGAGAATTGTTGCATGGTTACATGGAATTTATTAGAATTAATGTGATACAAATATGGTCAAATAGAGTTAACATGGCTTCATGAAGGGAAAACCATACCTGAGAAATTTATTAGATCTTTTTTGAGAAGACAACAAGTTGATATATGAAGGGGAAGCAGTGATGCAATATATTTAGATTTTCAGAAGGCTGATAAGATGGCACACATTAGGCTATTTAATAAGATAAGAACCCATGGCATTGGAGGTTGCATAACGCTTGCTTATGTGTGGTAGTGGCCCCTGACTTGGGCTGGGAAGCCTGGAGTGGGACACTGGTGATGGCATGGTGTGGGCTGGGAAGTTCGGAGTGGGACACTGGTGAAAGCATGGTGTGGGCTGGGAAGTTCGGAGCGGGACACTGGTGAAAGCATGGTGTGGGCTGGGAAGTTCGGAGCAGGACACTGGTGGTGATTTATAACTTTCACAAAGCAAATAATTCCCAAGCATAATCTAAAGTTTCCTCGCTCATCATTCATTTGAAAGTGACTGCTATAGATTGGTACACCAGTTACACTAGTCAGAAACAACAATCGACAGGAAGGAATCTCAATATTTGAAATCCACACAACTTTCTCTGTGCATCAGAGCTATTGGTTAACTGGCAGAGATTTTGGTGTGGTTTGAGAACATGCCATTTCAGGTGAAGAGTGTTAAATCTGGTTGAGAGACCTACCAAAGGGAAAAACAAAGAAACTTGTCTTAAGAGGAACCTTGCAAAATAGGAATACTCACCCTTTTTTAATACCATCCAGCAGGCATCTGGCTTTTTTGAGATCTGATTTCAGTTCTGCTTCTGAGTCCCTCTGTCTTAGTTGGTCAATCAGCATATCTAGGTTTGCTTCCCTCGTCTAGTGGAGGATTATAGGTTTAATTAAAACATAAATCACGTGAACTTTGATATAAAATACCTGGAGTGAAAATCTTCACATTTTCTTTTTGTACAGGGAGTATAAGAAAAAATATACTAATTAAATATGGTCAACAGATATTACATATGATCCTTTAAAAATATAATGTTTGACATTCAGTCTTGGACAATTTCTAGTCTTTAACACATCTAGAAAGTAATTGGTTAGATTAGGGAATTTGATTTGTGTTATAGTGACTAAAAGACGCAACTCCACTTTGAATTTTAGTTAAGGTTCTACTTAGACAAAATTCTACTGAAGATTCCGTTCAACATTCTGATGTACTTGAACCAGTTAGGTTCTGAATATTTCCCTCTAAGCCATTTTATTTATATTGCAGAGTGCATTTCCCAGAACCAGGACAACCAGAAAACTATTCAGATCATTTCTTGCAGTTTTATCTTCTCCCAAAGATAAGCAAGATTTGCTCAGAGGTCTTCAACTTCAATTTCCTCTGCCCAGTGGGAGCAAAGTGGCAGCAAATCTGAAAGTGAACAAATCACAAAACTGAACACTGCTCTGACTGTCACTGCCTTGGGTAGGATTCTACAGGGGCTGGGTGGACCACCTGACTATTTCAGGCCTGAATAGTCTTTGGCCTGAATCAATTATTTTTAAAGAGACTGATGGAGGCTGTTCAAAAGCAGTCGAGGTAATGGTACATTTTTTTTTGTAGTGTTCATCATCTTACCACCACAGCCAGCAAACAAAAACTGCATACCACTGTCAGTCCATATGCAGCCCCTGTAAATTTTACTCTTCCCCAATTCCAACTGTCATTCACGGCATTTTAGGAAAGAGATGATCGACTCCCCATCCTCCTACAATTATCTAGTTCCAAAACAGAACCTGCAGTTTGTCAGCAACGTGTGAATTAGTTCATGGCCTCAAAATGGCTTATGTCAGTAAAGTGCTTCTCTTATTAACTTGTCAATCAGGAAACAAGGATAATAACTAATGTCCATAAATGAGAAGATAATCTTCTTATCATAGTCAGATGACAAGTAACGAGAGTGAAGCTTAACCAGTTTGTAGATGCACCAAAATTAGATGACTATATTGATGACTTCTGACCATCATTTAATCCTTAGGATTATATTTTCTGGAAAGGTTATGGGCAGTTTAATTGAAAACGCTGACAGTTAAGAATATTCCATGAGAATTGGCAGTTCCATGAAATTGGCATGCACAAGAAGGATTAAATAAATCAATGCAATCACTATGACACAATGATTCTTATAAAATAAAAAGGACATGTGATCTAACAATTGTTTAGGAGATTTTTCCAAGAATGCATCAGAGAGCCAATGGAGCCATTTACAGTTATTCTATACCAGCAAAGTTAACTGAAGGAAAGTAACTGTTGACAGCGCTCACCTAGTTTATGAGATTCTAGATTCGCTTTACAAAAGAATAAGACAATGGTAGTAGTTTTAAACCTACTGCAGAGAGTAAAACCAGCATTATGAATCTGGGGGACTGTGTTATCAAATGTTTGGGCTAGATTTTCAGATTCTGCTGAGGGCAGGAACAGAGCTGGCCAATCTGCCAGTTTCCAGACATCATTCCCAGGTACCTAGCACTGGTTATTTTAGGACAGGCAGGGCTACTTACTGCCATGCATCAGGCAGCTGATTAAACACATGAAGAGCCAATTAAAGGAGCCCAACAAGCCTTTCTTTTGTTGATGGAGGTAGTTTTAGTATACTTCCAGCCTAACTGCATGCAATAGCAGCCACTTGCTGCTTGGTGGTTTCTACGCCAATTAAAAGATCCATCTCTGTCAAAATCCTTCATCCTCATGGTAAGTTTGGAACCCAGAAGCAGTTTCCACTTCCATTTCCTGCACCCAAAGAGAAAATTCAATCCTTAAATTTCCATTCATTTCAATGGAAAGAAAGTTTTTGTGGTTTCTATAATGTTGGCTTTACACTGCTATGCTGAGTTGCAGTGTAATTCTACAAGAAGCAGCAGGACCGTTTTCCTACCTGATTCAATTTGTCGTGTTTTTTATGATAGTCATCTATCTGCTCTTTCAGCTGCTGTTCCTGGTCAGCTAGGTTTCCTTGATGCATCTCCCACAGTTGAGTGGCTTCTTTGATAAACAAATATATCCATTTACACTGAAAGTGCATCTGCTGGTCTAAGGTCTCCATGTGTTTCTGTTGATTTAAAACAATTGGAAGAAGAGTTATATCATTGAGACTGTGGGAGCTGCATGGAAACATTACGATGAGCTTGATGGCATTTTACAACTTAATGATTTGCTCCGAAAAATCACTACATTATCTCCCTATTCCTTAGCAATTTGCCTGCTTGTTTGATTGCTGGTCTGTGCTTTCTTTGCTTTGGGTGTCACGGTGGCTCAGTGGTTAGCACTGTTGCCTCATAGTGCCAGGGACCCAGGTTTGATTCCAGTCTTGGGCAATGGTCTATGTGGAGTTCCCTCCATTCCTGTGTAAGTTTCTTCTGGGTACTCTGGTTTCTTCCTCAGTCCAAAGATGTGCAGGTTAAATTGATTACATTACGACACAGGGTAAACCCCCCTGCTTAATTTAAAGCAGCAACACAGAAAAGATTTATCCTGTGCAGTAATTTGAGAGGCCAAGAACTATTTAAAGTAAAAATTAACGATTTCTTAAAGTATGAATGAGAATAATTAATGAACTAATTACAACTCCTTCCTCTAACCTATTTTTTACCTTCCCTTCTATAATGCTAGTCTGATAACACTCCCGATTAGATTTACAAAGCAACACTTCTTCTGTCAAAACCAGGCAGCTTTGAGTTTTCTCTGTATTCCGGTCTTCTTTTCTTCTTCTTGGGGATTCTGCTTCACAGGTTACTGATTATTAAGTGTACCTTTAAGAGAGCTATTCGCTGGGCAGTGTGCAGATGTCGTTGGATTGGCAGTTCTCCTCCCAACTGTTCAAATTTCCCTGGTCTTCTATCCACAAAGCATTGAATTGTGTCATTGGCTTTTAAGATTGTCAATATACTAAATTCAAACTTGATTGGAGTTTGGTATTTTTCGGGATATAATTTAATCTGATTGGCCTAATTTGAATCTCTTTTTGTCTCCAGGCAGACAGCTCCACTAAAAGGACCAAAAGGTTACATTATATCTTTTTGCAGAACACTTGGTACTGTCAGGTAGTTCTGTCGCTTTAACTCTCAAAAGTACAGTACACTTCTAAATCTTCATAACACCTCCCCCCTTAAGAAAAAAAATGAACCATCATAATGAAAAGATGTCTTCATTTATTTTTTGCATTTTTAAACACATTACGCTAACATACAGATAACTTTAATATACGTTTACCTTAATGTCTTCCCATGTACCTATATATAACATTAAATAAATACAAATCTTATTCAAACTTTATCAGTTATATCCATGATAACGCATTTGCGATTACATTCTTATGACCCGCATCATGTACGATTTTTAAATTAAAAGTCTGTAACATAAGACTCTAATGAAATAGTCTCATATTCTTGTCTTTAAAGCGTTGTAAGAATGCAAGTAAATTGTGATCCATGTACACAACCATCTCCGACACATTGTTCATGACATACACATTAAAATGTTGTAAGGCCAGGACCAAACTCGATAGTTACTTTCGATTGTGGAGTATTTCCTGTGGTGAATGTTGATCTTCTTCGTAAAGTAACCAACTGGCTGTTCAATCCCATCCTCATCTTCCTGTAGGATTACAGCTCCAACTCCAATGTCACTAGCATCAATGGTGACTTTAAAAGGTTTTGAAAAGTTTGGTGTAGCTAAAACTGGTTTGGTGGCTAATATCGATTTCAAATGGTCAAATACCTCCTGCCATGGTTCTGTCCACCGAAACTTTGTATTCTTCTTCTGTGAATCAGTTAACGGTGCCACCACACTGCTGATGTTTGGAACAAACTTCCGATAGAATCCGCTGAGTCCTAAGAATCGAAGCAGCTCTTTCTTCGAGGTTGGTCGTGGAAATTCCTCAATGGCCTTCGTCATTGCGTCCCGTGGGGTCAACCTTCCCTGACCGATGTTATGTCTCAAGAATGTGACCTCTGCTTTCGCGAATTCAGTTTTATTTAAGTTTATCACCAGTTTTGCTTCTCATAGTTGTTCAAAGAGCTCTGCCAACTGTATCATGTGATCTTTCCAGGACTTACTAAAGATCACTACATCGTCCAAACAAATCACACAGTTCGTTAACCCAGACACAACTCTGTTCATGAGTCTTTGGAAAATGGTGGGAGCGTTCTTCATCCAAAGGGCATCACTTTAAACTGATATAGCCATTTGGGGTTACAAACGCAGAAATTTCTTTTGCCATCTTTGATAAAGGTATCTGCCAGTAACTATGTATTAAGTCCAACTGGCTTGTCAGACTTTCTCGATATAGTCCTCCAATTTAGGAATTAGATATAAGTCCGATTTTGTAACAGCATTGACCTTCCAATAATCCACGCACAATCGTTGAGTCCCGTCCGGTTTGGGAACAAAGACGATCAGCAAACTCCAATCACTCTGTTTTGGTTTGATGATGTCCTCGTTGAGCATAGCCTCCACCTCCAGCTGGACCCGTCTGGCTTTGAAAGGATTTAGCCAATAGGGGTGTTGCTTTATCGCGGCAGTATTCCCTAACGCTATTTCATGTACAATAGCTTTAGTTCTCCCCATCTGATTCTTACATATGTCCTTGTACTGCAGTAACAAGTCTTTCAACTGTGTTCTATGCTCCTGAAACAGATAGCTTACTAACCTATCCCACTCCTCAAGGACATCTTCATTTTTTAATCTATTTTGAGTCACCTCAAAATCCACTGTTTAGCTAACTCACCTACTCAATTTAATCTCTCCCTCACCTCCAGTACATAATCTAAGTGTGAGATCTCAGACTTTGGTCCTGTCAATTTTTCTTTAATTAATTTCAAAGGGCCTCTCACTTCATTAATTTGAAGGGAGTGAACTGAGTAGATTCATTTGGGGAAACTCTAATGGCAAACTAATCATTCGGGTAGTCCTAACAGTACATTCTCAAATTTGTCTTCAAGGTCTGATGCCATCTTTCTAAAGCTCCCTGGGATTCACGATGATACGCACTAGATTTAAAGTGCTGTACACCTAAGCTATCCATAACCTCCTAAAACATCCTAGCAATAAAATTTGACCCTTGAACCAACTGAATCTTTCTGGGTAGCTCATACCATGTAAAGAAAGCTACTAACTCTACTATCCTTTTTTACCTTGATACTCCGTAATGGAATTGCCTCTGGAAATCTGGGAGACACATCCATTACGGTTAACAAGTACTGGCTCCCACATTTAGTTCTCAGGAGGGGACCGACACAATCGATTATAACCCATGTGAAAGGTTCTTCAAATGCAGGAATTGGTCCTTCAATTTATTATCCCCTGTGGCTTACCTACCATTTGGCATGTATGACATGTACTGCAAAATTTCACCATATCCTTGTGCATTCCAGGCCAATAAAAATGTTTTTGTACCTTAGCCTGAGTTTTTCGTACCCCTAGGTGACCTCCTACAGGTAGTTCATGTGCTACACATAACACCTCCTGTCTGTATGCTGCTGGCAACACAATCTGGTGCACTTCGGTCCATTTCTCCTCTGCACTAACCTGCCATGGTCTCCATTTCCGACTTAGAATTCTGTCTTTCAGATAATAACACTCTGGAATATTCTCTGCCTCCTTTTCAGAGTATGCATTCACATATATATATCTTTTAACGTCTTGTCTTGCTGTTGCAAGTCTCTTAGTCTTTCAGGACTAAACACTTTGGTTTGACCCTCCCCCTGTTCAGGTTTTTCCTGTACCATTACGTCAAACAGGGTATCCGCTGACTGAAACTCAACTGCTTCATCTTTCTCTTTACTTTTTGTTTTGTGCTGTGACTTATGATAGTGGGATCTGGTTACCACACAGTCTGGGAAAATACCAGGTTATTTCTGTTTTAACACCTCAGTTTTTTGGTCTTCCTTGGGCTTCTCCACAACAAGGGGTGTCACTCCCACCTTGAATCCTGCCAAATCATTCCCAAGATCAAATTGAATTCCTCGAACTAACATTCTGTCAATCACTCCCACTGTAACTTCCCCAGTCTTGAGTTGGCACTCCAACCTGATCTTACATAGGGGAATGCTAAATTTCTGTCTATCTACCCCACAAATTACCACACTCTCTGGTAACAGATCAGAAAGAGTGTATGTTCGTTCATCCCTTACTATCAGCAACTGGTTAGATCTTGTATCTCTCAAAATTATATTGTCCTTCTCTCCCTGATCTGAGTAAACCTTACCCACAGAGGTGAATTCTTTGTTGAGATTAGGTACTAACTTTGGTATTCTATGGAGTATAATTTAAACTGAGTGGCCTAATTTGAATCTGTTTTTGTCTCAAGGCAACCAGCTACACTAACTGCTGGACCAAACGGTTGTATTGCATCTTTTTTTCAGAACACTTGGTGTCGTCAGGTAGTTCTGTTGCTTCTAACTCTCAGAAAGGTACAGTGCACTCCTACACCTTCATAAAATTAGCCATGCTAGAAGTTGCCCCATAGTGGCCAGGGATGTGCAGGTTGTGTGGATTGGCCACAGTAAAAATCCCTCTTTCTGCACTATAGGATTCTATGTGCTGAGTTTGCTGACCTTATTCAGGCTGCAAGTAGGGCCTGAGCACATCCATAACTTAGAAGAGTGAAATATTTGTTCCCAATCACTGGTTGAAAAGTTTATGCGTGTGACAGGGTTTCGCTTTGATGATTCACTTCCTCTCCTAAATTGCACAGACCAGATTTACAGGTGAGGAACATCCACTGCAGCAAGGTATGGCAAGTACTTGGGTACTCACCGAAACATATTCCATCAAGAATCAATGCCTTCAGGTGTGATTTGCATTAACCCAGTTATATACATAATATGGTTCTGAGATCAATTATATCTTGCCATTACCAAGCTACACATGCCATGATATGGAGTTACATTGCTGTTCCTTCACTGTTGTTGTGTCAAAATCCTGGAAATCTCTTTCTGACAGCACTGTTGGTGCACCTATCCTCTGTGGCTGGCAGGTTATAAAAGCAGCTCACCACAACCTCTCATGGGTAGTTTGGAAATAAATGGTCAATACGAGCTCTCTAGCAAGTATTGCCCACATCCAATAAACACATTAAAAGATTTTTTTTGATAGATGTACTTCCATTCATACTCTCAAATGCAAGATGTTACCACAACATATATTTTATGATCTTATTTGCACTTTGTCTTCTGCCAAAGGAGTTCCAATGATAGTAAGATGTTAGATTACTTCAAATTGCATATAGCAAGTGGAAAGGTACTGATAAAATACATTGAACAAACACTTTGCCTCAGATCTTTTCCTCTTTTTTAATGGGGAACTGCCTTGAATGGCATGATCGAAATCAGAAACTCATTGTGTGGGGAATTCAAAGTACAGACCTGAGTTCCAATAGTCCATACTGAAATAGGAGAAAGTGAGGACTGCAGATGCTGGAGATCAAGAGCTGAAAATGTGTTGCTGGAAAAGTGCAGCAGGTCAGGCAGCATCCAAGGAACAGGAGAATCGACGTTTCGGGCATAAGCCCTTGTTCAGGAATGAGGAAAGTGTGTCCAGCAGGCTAAGATAAAAGGCAGGAAGGAGGGACTTGGGGGAGGAGCGTTGGAAATGAGATAGGTGAAGGAGGTCAAGGTGAGGGTGATAGGTCGGAGTGGGGGTGGGGCGGAGAGGTCAGGAAGAAGATTGCAGGTTAGGAAGGCGGTGCTGAGTTCAAGGGATTTGACTGAGACAAGGTGGGAGGAGGGGAAATGAGGAAACTGGAGAAATCTGAGT
>NC_057739.1:38503005-38514226 GCF_004010195.1 Chiloscyllium plagiosum | reverse complement strand
TTCCTAACCTGCAATCTTCTTCCTGACCTCTCCGCCGCACCCCCACTCCGACCTATCACCCTCACCTTGACCTCCTTCCACCTATCTCATTTCCAACGCTCCTCCCCCAAGTCCCTCCTCCCTACCTTTTATCTTAGCTGCTGGACACACTTTCCTCATTCCTGAAGAAGGGCTCATGCCCGAAACGTCGATTTTCCTGATCCTTGGTTGCTGCCTGACCTGCTGCGCTTTTCCAGCAACACATTTTCAGCTCCATACTGAAATAGAATGTATTGCTTGGGACAGTAGCTCTCAAGAGAGACATTAGTTTGAATTTGTGTCCTTTAATAAAAGCATGATATATTAAAGTTACTGTCTCTTTCCCATTTCACCATGAAACTTCGCCAAAGTCATTTCACAGTTGCTAGAAAAAGAAGAATTTCATTCCTTCAGTCAGAGCTGGCCTTAAATTTATTTCCTGACATGCTTCCCATGATCTCCGACTTGGACCACCCAGTCTGCCAGCCCATACACTCCTGCCTATTTATTCAATCACCATGAACATTTTACTAAGGGTGACTGTTCAAGATAAAACACTTACATCGACGCTGGATTGCTCACTTTCAAACACACGTTGTAAATTGCCAATAATTGGAAGAAAGTCAGAAATTATTAGCTGTTTGGCCTCTTCTCTTGTACACACCTTTGACTTCACGAGTATCTCCTGAAGCACAAGATAGAACAAAGACCAGTATAAATAATGCAGAAACTAACCCAACATAGTACAGCAACTCCAACATCTGTATCTGAAAACATAATAAAATTGTGTAATGTACTATGGCCAGCTTGTAACTACTGAAGAATGTAATCAAAATTTTTCACTCCCTTTTAATGGGCTATTTGGGAAGGTCAAGTTTTAAATCTTCATTTCTTTTAATGCCTGTTCTCAACAAGTTATATTTAGTTCCCTATCCCGTTGGTGGGCCTTCTGAAATTGATATCTTTAAAATTAGCTTAATAGGCCTCTTCGGAAGGTATTAAGAATAAGTCACACCATGTGGACTAAAACTGCATAAAGTTGACAAACAAGAATAAATAAAAGAATTCCTTTTGTCATCATCAGTATTGCTGTGATGTAGTGAAAGGGTAACACAGGGTATCATGGGCACCAACAGTTCTACTTCCACTTTCAGGTCATATCAGAACTGGGTAGTTGAGTAATGAATGATTGCCTGACTCAATCTCAGCAGCATTGCTGTAATGAAACTGAAGTAAGACCATATGTGGTCCATCTGGCCTGCTCCACAATTCAATTAAATTATGACTGATTTGATAATCCTCAATCCCACTTACATGCATTTTCCCCACAACTTTTGATACATTTACCGATTAAGAATTTGTCTCTGTCAGCCTTGAATATGTTTAATTGCCCAGCCTTAACAGCACTCTACAGTAAAGAATTCCACACTCACACTGTCCCGTGAGAGAAGAGATTCTTCCTCATCTCTGTCTTAAAACTATAACTCATTAATCTGAGATAATGCCCTCTAGTCCTAGACTTTCCCACAAGGGGAATCAATCTCTCAACATCTACCCTTTCAAGCCCCCAATAATCTTATCTATCTTCACGAGGTCACCTCTCCTGCTTCTAAACTCCAATGTGTACATGCCTAACCCTACTGAACCCCTCCTCATAGGAAAATCAATCCATACTCGGGGATCAATCTTGTGAACTTCTCTGAACCGTCGCCAATGCCTTTTATCTTTCCTCAAATAAGGGGAAACACACTGTTCACAGTATTCTAGATGTGGTCTAACCAAAGGCTTAAATAGTTATAACAAGACTTCCCTACTTTTATAGTTGAAACTTTATTGCTGGAACAGCACAGCAGGTCAGGCAGCATCCAGGGAACAGGAGATTCGACGTTTCGGGCACCGGCCCTTCTTCAGGGCCTGAAGAAGGGCCTGTGCCCGAAACGTCGAATCTCCTGTTCCCTGGATGCTGCCTGACCTGCTGTGCTGTTCCAGCAATAAAGTTTCAACTTTGATCTCCAGCATCTGCAGACCTCACTTTCTTCCCTACTTTTATACTCCATTCCCTTTGAAGTAAAGGCCAATATTCCATTTGCCTTTTACCTGATTCACTTGGATGCTAGCTTTCTGTAATTCTTGCACAGGGACCCCCAGATTCCTCTGTGGTGTCAACAACAGTTATTAAGCAAACAGTTTTATAGTGACCTGATTTTTGCTTTCTTCTCTTTTTGAAGAAGGATGTAACACTGGCAGGTTTCCAGCCCTCTGTGGCTTTGGAAGATTACTACCACTATCTTTGTTCCTACTCCCTTTAATATCCAAGGATGCAACCCATAAAGTCGAAGAGACATTTGATTGAACCTAATTATTTTCTCTCGCACTTTTTCTCGGGTGATAGCATATTTGTTTTATTTTTCTCTTTGATGGTTTAATATATTTGGAATGCTACTGTTGTGTCTTCTACTGTGAAGACTGATGCAAAGTATTTATTCAACTCTTCTGCCATTTCCTGCTTTCCCTTTACTATTTCTCCATTCTATTGCTCTTTACAATTTATTATAACTTTTTAAGTAAAAACACCTGTGTCAATCTTATACCTAACTATTTTTAGGAAGAGGAGAGAAGAAAATAACTTAAAACTTAAAAAAAAGACGACTTTACCTTAAACACTAGAAATGCTCACCAATCCTACTCATCTATTGGCGGCTTTTCCAGCACTCACGTCAAATTATGGATTGTAAAGTCACTCCACTGCTGGACTCATTGGTCTCTAAATCTACACTTTTTATCTTCTTGCACTCACCTCTCCCTTTGGAGACTTTACTCCTTGCAATAAACCTTAATTAAAGATCTTCTTTCCTCCTCTGATATCCTGGCTATACTAACTTGGCTCACTCATATGCTGTTTTCACTCACACTGATCATGCTCTCCTCATTGATGTGTTGTAAATCAATGGCGCTTGTACATTGATGCTTTGAAATCTGCCCTGTTGTGTAAACAGCACCCACCAAACTACTCGGATAGAAAGTAAATCGATATAAATAAACCAGCTATTTATAGTTATACAGTAAGAGTAATAAAAGTTACAACATTATGTACATACCTTACTGTACAAATTCACACAGAAGTAAGTTACCTCAGGAACATGCAAAGACCACGGCTGCTTGCTTAAATCAGTACATCACCTACACTTCCAATAGGGTTTGAACAATGGAAAAAATTCAAATTTGGAGTTCAGCTAAAATCAGACTTTTGAGTGAAATATTATGCATTGAAAACACCAAGGTGGATTTTCCCTGGGGTTTCGGAATCTGAAATTGGGAAGCTAAGCCTGCTCTTACCGACAATGCACCAAACAAAGCCATTTTTCTGCTGTGCAGCCTCCAAATTAGCTACCGTGACATTCACCCTCCCATCAAGGGTGGTGGGCAGGATTTCACTGCTGATGGCCCCCCTGCGCGATGCAGTCTGGAGCTTCGGCAGCTCCGCAAGCAGAGGCAGGGATTCCTGAGGCAGGGAGAAGACTCAAGGATACCTGGAGGCAGACTGGTTTGGAAGCAGGTCTTTAAAAGTTAAAGTTATTCAGAGCGATGTAGTTAAACACCTCAAACTTGAAGGGAAACTCCTCGAGTCCATTGTATGGGCCTTTTCTACAGCAACCTCTGCTATGTGATGTTGAGTGTCTGAGTTTAATGATACCCCGAAGCTGTCTAAATGGAGCTGATGGCACCCTCTTACAGCAGGGCTCGTAATGCCAGCAGCAAAATGCCACAATGCCATGAAAATTCTGACCTGATTGGGTCTATAAACAGCTCAATTGGTTGCCCTTGATGTGGGCAAACCACCTGGATCCCTGCCTGCCAAAAGAAACACAGTAGATTAGATTTTTAGATTAGATTAGATTAGATTAGATTACACAGTGTGGAAACAGGCCCTTCGGCCCAACAAGTCCACACCGACCCGCCGAAGCGCAACCCACCCATACCCCTACATTTACCCCTTATTACCTAACACTAAGGGCAATTTAGCATGGCCAATTCACCTAACCTGCACATCTTTGGACTGTGGGAGGAAACCGGAGCACCCGGAGGAAACCCACGCAGACACGGGGAGAACGTGCAAACTCCACACAGTCAGTCGCCTGAGTCGGGAATTGAACCCGGGTCTCTGGCGCTGTGAGGCAGCAGTGCTAACCACTGTGCCACCGTGCCAGTAGGAATGTGCGGGCCAGCAACACCCCCACAGCAGCTCCTCTGCTATATTCTGACCCACCCTTGCCTGCTTGCCATCATGGGGCTGGAAATATTTCATCATTCCACCCTCCCTCCATTCTCCACGCTTCTACTATGAAATCAAGCCCCCTGCTAATACTGCAGGCCATGAGCGAAATCTAGACAAGGTAGTGCAGCAAAGAATATTATATAAAAAAGACTATCTGGCCTTTTCTTTTCGAGATGGCATAGAGCCTCATTTTTAAAAAAAAATTGTGTAAAATGTTTTAAGGTACAAATATGAGAAAACTCAGGGCATAAATAGTCACTCAATTCACAAACTTCATTCCAGATGCACCAAGTGTGCCATTACAGTATTTTGGTATATTTTAGTTGGCCCCAGTGTTTTTGATTCTACAGAATTATTATGCTTGGTAGACTATTCCAATATTTTCCATTATTTATCCTGCCACCAATCCCCATCATCCCTTGGAACCCTTTATTATTACACATGGTCTATATAAATATACGCTGTTAATATCTATTACAGATTCAATTTCAATGCATTTCCAGTTCTGTTCACAGATTCCAATTCTTTAAATCCAGTTTATCTGAACTATTAAATGTACTCTTATAAGGTCTATTCTAATTCTTCTTTCTAGTTTTCAAAATCTTTAATCACCCTTCACACTTCATTCAATTTATGCTGGGATCAATATTATTGTTCTTTTTGACAATCCTTCCAATAGAAGTCAACTTCTAATCAAAACTGATACTCATTTGCAAATCAGAAAAACACTGGAACTTCCAGTCAATCTCAGCCACTGTGTTGTGAAACAGAGAATCATACATCAGAGAAGAGGCCCTTTGGCCCATCAAGTCTGTCCTGCCAAAGATGGAATCAAACATTTCCCCTTGCCTTCAAGGCACAAAAGGAGACACGTGTGCCTATATAGAGAGAAGATCTCCTGATCTGAACAATAATACATAGACCATACCTCCCAATTTGCTGTTTGAACAATTCAACAGCCTGTTCCTGAGGGAGTCACTTCAACATTGCATGACTTTAATAAATGCACCCACCTCAGACCTGTCAATTTCTGTCATCCACTCATGATACACTTTTTCATGATATGCGTGTAATTTACTTGTATATTGAATATGTAGAGCTTCTAGAAAGAAAAGAAATGTTAAAAAATTGTTACATTAGAATATTCTCTATTGCGTTAAGTATATTGTATAACTTCATGCTGGTATAAATTATTCTTCCCAAAATATTTTTTTTACTTTGATCCACAAACTTGAAAAATATTTATGGAGCTACCTGATTGTAACAAAATACAAAGTATCAAATACATTTGGAATTTTGAAAACCTCTATTAAATTGACTCTCAATCCTCTTCTTTACGAGGGAAAAGAATCTTAGCCCAATCAACTTTTACAGATAGTTCCAACTCATCACTTCTAGCATCATCTTGTAAATTTACTTTATGCTACGTTCAATTTTGTAATACAAAGACCTATGTACGCCTTTCCAAGTGTGAGCTCAGCAAGGTTTTATTCAAGGGCTTACGCCTGAAACATTGATTCTCCTGCTCCTCAGATGCTGCCTGATCTGCTGTGCTTTTCCAGCAATGCACTCTCAACTCTGATCTCCAGCATCAGCAGTCCTCACTTTCTCCAAGGTTTTTTACAAGTTGAACACAACTTGTACTCCTGTAGAAATGAATCCCAGTGCTTCACTGTATTTTTAATGGCCTTATTAAGACCTGTTGCTATTTAAATAAGCTGTCAAGTTGTATGCCAAGCATTTTTTGTTTCACTACCTGTTCCAAATGTTTATTAACTTTTACTGTGATTTGTCTTAGTTTTCCTGGTGTTAGATATACTGTCAGTTTGATGGCATCTGCAAGTTGTGAAACTTGCATTCTGTTTCCTAAATCCAAATTTCTTTTGTAAATATTGCTATGAAATTATGTGATCCAAATAGTATTTCTTTTTTTAAAAAAAGATTATGGGGACCCACATAAACATATCTTGAACTTTTAAACAAAGGATACTTCATTATGGAAAAGGCACTGCACACAACAGCAACGATGTTATATCTGCAAGGGACAGGGAGTTCAGATGGAATCATATAGTCTGCAGAACGTTCAGAGAGAGTTCTCATAGTCCAGTTTGTGGGTGGAGTAAGGCTATTGTATTTTGAATTCAGTCAGAGAGAATTTGACATGCCTAAGAAGCAACAGCCATTTGCGCTCTCTCACTCTCTCTCTCTGTTTCTCTTGATCTTTTCTCAGCAAGAATCCTCCAAAAGTCGTCTTTACCATGCATAGAAGATTATTGAAGAGGATGTGTTAGAAACTACCCTGCTATCTCCAGTACAGTTAGCTACAAGTGTCCCAGGAAGACATATATTATGGGTATGTGTTATACATATTAAATCATGTATTTTGTGCATGAAACACAAAAAGCAGCAAGTTACAGGCAAGGCAAATTAACTGTGGGCCTTTGTTTCTAGGGAATGGAGTTTAAAAGTTGGGAAGTCTTCTAAAACTATACGAGGCACTAACGAAAACAAAAGTTGCAGGAAAAGCTGAGCAGGTCTGGCAGCATCTGTCAAGAGAAATCAGAGCTGAGGAAAGGTCACTGGAGCCAAAACCTTAACTTGGATTTTTCTTCACAGATGCTGCCAGATGTGCTCAGCTTTTCTAGCATCTTTGGTTTTTGTTTCTGATTTACAGCTTCTGCAGTTATTTAGGTTTTTATACAAGGCATAAGTTGGACCACAACTAGAATACTGCAAAAAGCTTTGGTCCACTTATGCTAAGGAAAGATACACTGGCATTGGAAGCATTCCAGACAAGGTTAACTAGGATTCTGATTTAATTATAATATTTCTTACCTCCCTTCATTCTGCTTCAAGTGTGTTGCCTCTTATTGTTACAGCCAACCTATCTTCCTTTCATTTTTCCTCTACTATTTCCAAATATTGAGTCATAGCAGCACAGAAACAGATGCTTCAGTCCAACCTGTCCATGATGACCAGGTTTCCCAACTAAACTAGCCCCACCTAACTGCATTTGACCCATTCCCTCTCAATGTCTCCTATTCATGTACTTATCCAAATGTCTTTTAAATACTGTGATTGTACCTACATCTACCACTTCCTCCGGCAGTTAATTCCACGTATGAACCACCCTGTGTTAAAATGTTGCCCCTCAGGTCCCTTTTAAATCTTTCTCCCCTTAAAAAATGCCTCCTAGTTTTGAACTCCCTGACCCTAAACAAGCTTTCCCAAACTCGGGACCCCAAATAGAGTAGCGAGTTGAAATTTTGAGGTTGCCTCATGACTCTGCCCCTTCCCTTTACAGGTCTTCCAACCCTGCCTTCTGCTCTTCATAGGACTTCTCACTCCTCAGCCTACTCTCACAGAGGGATTGTGAGAATTTTAAATAGGGATAGGGACCACAGTGAGAAAAAGTTAGAACAAGCAAAAGTTGGCTGTTAGCCCTGTCCTTAATTTGGCCAAATTTTAGATAATCCTCTTACATTTGTTCTCTTACTGCCAATTATTGTTTTCTGTTCCTATTTTGTTTCATCCACAGTATACAGGCAGTTTAGCTAATTCATATTAATTGTTTCTGGGTTTTGAGATTTAAATCATTTCATACTTACATTGAGTCTCTGACCATTTATGTTTTATTCTTTTATATTTATTACATAGAATAGTCTACCTCCTGCTCTTATCTCAGTTGATTTTCAAGTTTTTGTAACCTCCGCTATATGTTTCCTCTGACCTTACTTGTGTAAAGTCTTATCCATAGCTCTATGTATCCTTTCCTCTAGCATTTTGTCTGTTTGTCCTAGTGATCCAGTACTTTCCTAAACCAGTATTAAAGCCAGTGTCTGATGAAGCAATACACACAAATGCCCATTTGTCTTGTTTACAATTGATTGAAAAAGCATTAAAATTTTGTGTGATTCTGTTAATGAGCATGCTACCAAAAGGAAATCAAAGCTCTTAGTAATTTCAGAGCTGAAAATGTGTTGCTGGAAAAGCGCAGCAGGTCAGGCAGCATCCAAGGAGCAGGAGAATCGACGTTTCGGGCATGAGCCCTTCTTCAGGAATTTCAGCCATATATCCTTACCTATTTCCTGATTTAAGGCTTGTATGGAGTCATACCACTGAAGCACTGTGTTTTTATTTAAGTTAAAGGCATTGATGTTTCTGCATAAACCACAAAGAAATAAATGACAAACAAAATTGTTTACGTTCCAAATAGACATGGAATATGCTATACTCAAAACACAAAATAAATGAACTTCAGTTTAGCACTCATTTAATTTTTACATTTTATCTATCTTGATGTTAAAAAATAAACAAATGAGCTTCAAACACATAGTTTATCCTGCCCCCCCCCCCCCCTTCAGCAATGTTATCTACCTCCACTCTCATTCAGACTTTACCACTGCTCAAATTCATTATTTCGCTTTGGCTGACTTTTCTTGTAATTTTTTGATAGAACAGAAGGACTTGCCAGGCTCTTTCAGAGGGCAATTAACAGTCAATCACAAACCTGTGAGCCAGGAGTCACATGTAGGTCAGAACAGATAAGGATGGTAGATTTCCTGAAGGACTATTGTGTACCAGTTGTATTTTTATGACAATGTAGTAGTTTCATGATAATTATTAATGAGACTAGCCATTTCTTTCAGAAATATTAACTAATTGAAATTAAAAGCTCCATTTTGCTTTGTGGTTTCCAGAGAAATAGTATAGCCTCTGAATGACTAGTCCAGTAGCACTACCACACACTACAATCCCCAAGTACAATTAGGAATGGACAATAAATGCTGACCTTGCTGACAGTAGTCACAGTCTAAGAATGATTAAAAGAAAATATTTGTTCTTCCAGACTTGTCTAATATCCTTTTCACTAACTTCACTTGTGCATTAGGCAAAAGTGAGGATTGCAAATGCTGGAGATCGGAATCGAGATTAGAGTGGTGCTGGAAAAGCACAGCAGATCAGGCAGCATCTCCTCGGATGCTGCCTGACCTATTGTGCTTTTCCAGCACAACTCTAATCTTCACTTGTGCATTGCTTACATCAAACAGTCCATTTATTGAAAAAATGTTTGTCCTCATTTCTAAATCTGTGTCGCCTCTCTCAATTCACTTGTGCAGTACATTCTAGACCTATTGTTTACCAGCACTCTTTGGTTCTCCAACTCTGGACTCATGCATTTCTCCTCCCAAGTTCCACCATCAGTGACAGCCTTCAATTGCCTTCGTCCCCACTCTCTTTTGTAATCCCCAAAACTTTACCAACTCTCCCAGCCTTGAGAAGGCTTATTCAATTCCCCCTGTTTGAACCATGCTTTTGGCCAACTTTCCTAACTCATCAATTATCCCACATCATCCATTTCTTCGGAGAAACATTTGCAACATTAAAATTCCAATATAAATACATGTTGCTGTTCTTTTAAATAAATTACGTTTTTGTAACAAGCAGTTCAGGTGCTAAGTACAAGTTTGGATTTTCATTCTGAGGGTGGCAGGTGGAAATGGGAGTCCTGTGTGCCAGCCAGAGAGTCCTTGGAGCCTACTAGGTTTAGTACTTCATCAAAGTAAAGAATAAAGGAATTAAACAGGGAAACAGCCTCCCAACCTTCATCCAGCATTACATGGGATCAAGGTTTGTGGGCAGGACTTTCTGGGTAATCCAAGATGGAGGACGGGGAAAATTTCTGGCTGTAAGAGCTCCTCCTTTTTTTGAGGTATTTTAGGTGCTGGAGGTGATTTCCTCGAATTCCAGGAGTAGCAATTACTGTTTTATATGCTGTTGCATTGGTTTGGAACTTTGGAAATAAAAAGTCAAAACAACAGCAGTTTAAAAGGGAGAAGGGCAGACAAAGGAAGCACATGGTGAGGACAGTGCAGGGGAGAGAGAGAGAGAGAGAGAACCTGCAAGTTACTGTCTTTGCTGTTTGAATTCGTGTATCACTGGACATCAGAGTGCATCGTGGAAAATTAACAAACAGTGAAATTCACAACTAATCTTGGAGGAACTGTTGGGCGAAGTTCACAGCACAGAATCAGATAAGTTAATTGTTGGTTTAAGTCTGTCCAAGAGAAAAGTTGTATTAGTGAGTACAGTGGGTGCTTTCTTGATTATATGTTTTTGGAGATAAGTCTCTTGATTAAACTTAAAATATAAGCCATAGTTATTAATTTAACCTGGGGCAGTGTTTGTTGAGGAATAAGACGGTGTTATTTTCTGGGTCTGTAGATTGTGAAGGAGCAAAAATAGCCTTTGCAGTGATATCTACTTCTTGTCAGATGTGGGAGTTTAAAGAGAGTTTAAGGGTTACTGCAGATTATATCTGCCATAAATGCTGTTGGATGTGAATCTTATCAGATCGAGGATCAGTTGGAGAGACAGATAGAAGCGATGAGGAATTTGCAACAGCAACAGTGTGTGATGGATGGCAGTTATAGGAAGGGGGGAAAGTCTCAGATACAGTCACATAGATGGGTTAACTCCAGGAAGAGTAAGAGAGGTAGGCAGCTTGTGCAGGAGTCTTTTGTGGATATACCCATTTCAAACAGGTATGCTGTTTTGGAAAATGTAGGGGGTGATGGATTCTCAGGGGAATGTAGTACGAACAGCCAAGTTTCAGGTATTGAGACTGGCTCTAATGCAACGAGGGGTACGTCAAGTTCCAAGAGATCAATTGTGTTAAGGGATTCTGTAGTCAGAGGTACAGACAGACATTTCTGTGGCCAGCAGAGAAAAAAACAGAATGGTGTGTTGTTTCCCTAGTGTCAGGATCAAGGATGTCTCAGAGAGGGTGCAGAATGTCCTCACGGGGGAGAGGGGCCAGCAGGAGGTCATTGTCCACATTGGAACCAACAATATAGGAAGGGAAAAGGTTGAGATTCTGAAGGGAGATTACAGAGAGTTAGGCAGAAATTTAAAAAGGAGGTCCTC
>NC_057739.1:38495282-38502022 GCF_004010195.1 Chiloscyllium plagiosum | reverse complement strand
AATAGTCAGAGGGAAATTGAGAAACAAACTTGTAAGGAGATCTCAGCTATCTGTAAGAATAATAGGGTGGTTATGGTAGGGGATTTTAACTTTCCAAACATCAACTGGGACTGCCATAGAGTTAAAGGTGTAGACGGAGAGGAAATTCTTAAGTGTGTACAAGACCATTTTCTGATTCAGTATGTGGATGTACCTACTAGAGAAGGTGCAAAACTTGACCTACTCTTGGGAAATAAGGCAGGGCAGGTGACTGAGGTGTCAGTGGGGGAGCACTTTGGGGCCAGCGACCATAATTTTATTCATTTTAAAATCGTGATGGGAAAGGATAGACCAGATCTAAAAGTTGAAGTTCTTAAATTGGAGAAAGGCCAATTTTGACGGTATTCGGCAAGAACTTTCAAAAGCTGACTGGAGGCAGATGTTCGCAGGTAAAGGGACGGCTGGAAAATGGGAAGCCTTCAGAAATGAGGTAACAAGAATCCAGAGAAAGTATATTCCTGTCAGGGTGAAAGGGAAGGCTGGTAGGTATAGGGAATGCTGGATAACTAAAGAAATTGAGGGTTTGGATTAGAAAAAGCATATGTCAGTTATAGACAGGATAGATCGAGTGAATCCTTAGAAGAGTGTAAAAAAAGTAGGAGTATACTTAAGAGGGAAATCAGGAGGGCAAAACGGGGACATGAGATAGCTTTGGCAAATAGAATTAAGGAGAATCCAAAGGGTTTTTAACAAATATATTAAGGACAAAAGGGTAACTAGGGAGAGAATAGGGCCCCTCAAAGATCAGAGCTGAAAATGTGTTGCTGGAAAAGCGCAGCAGGTCAGGCAGCATCCAAGGAACAGGAGAATCGACGTTTCGGGCATAAGCCCTTCTTCAGGAATGAGGAGGAGAAGGGCTCATGTCCGAAACGTTGATTCTCCTGTTCCTTGGATGCTGCCTGACCTGCTGCGCTTTTCGAGCAACACATTTTCAGCTCTGATCTCCAGCATCTGCAGTCCTCACTTTCCCCTCAAAGATCAGCAAGGCGGCCTTTGTTGTGGAGCCACAGAAAATGGGGGAGATATTAAATGAATATTTTGCATCAGTATATACTGTGGAAAAGGATATGGAAGATATAGACTATAGGGAAATAGATGGTGACATCTTGCAAAATGTCCAGATTATAGAGGAGGAAGTGCTGGATGTCTTGAAACGGTTAAAGGTGGATAAATCCCCAGGACCTGATCAGGTGTACCCGAGAACTCTGTGGGAAGCTGGAGAAGTGATTGCTGGGCCTCTTGCTGAGATATTTGTATCATCGATAATCACAGGTGAGGTGCCGGAAGACTGGAGGTTGGCAAACGTGGTGCCACTGTTTAAGAAGGGCAGTAAAGACAAGCCAGGGAACTATAGGCTGGTGAGCCTGATCTCGGTGGTGGGCAAGTTGTTGGAGGGAATCCTGAGGGACAGGATGTACATGTATTTGGAAAGGCAAGGACTGATTCAGGATAGTCAACATGGCTTAGTGCGTGGGAAATCATGTCTCACAAACTTGATTGAGTTTTTTGAAGAAGTAACAAAGAAGATTGATGAGTGCAGAGCGGTACATGTGATCTATATGGACTTCAGTAAGGCATTCAACAAGGTTCCCCATGGGAGACTGATTAGCAAGGTTAGATCTCATGGAATACAGGGAGAACTAGCCATTTGTATACAGAACTGGCTCAAAGGTAGAAAACAGAGGGTGGTGGAGGGTTGTTTTTCAGACTGGAGGCCTGTGACCAGTGGAGTGCCACAAGGATCAGTGCTGGGCCCTTTATTTTTTTGTCATTTACATAAATGATTTGGATGCGAGCATAAGAGGTACAGTTAGTAAGTTTGCAGATGACACCAAAATTGGAGGTGTAGTGGACAGCGAAGAGGGTTACCTCAGATGACAACAGGATCTTGACCAGTTGGGCTAATGGGCTGAGAAGTGGCAGATGGAGTTTAATTCAGATAAATGCGAGGTGCTGCATTTTGGGAAAGCAAATCTTAGCAGGACTTATACACTTAATGGTAAGGTCCAAGGGAGTGTTGCTGAACAAAGAGACCTTGGAGTGCAGGCTCATAGCTCCTTGAAAGTAGAGTCGCAGGTAGATAGGATAGTGAAGAAGGCATTTGGTATGCTTTCTTTTATTGGTCAGAGTATTGAGTACAGGAGTTGGGAGGTCATGTTGTGGTTGTACAGGACATTGGTTAGATCACTGTTGGGACATTGCGTACAATTCTGGTCTCCTTCCTATCGGAAAGATGCTGTGAAACTTGAAAGGATTCAGAAAAGATTTACAAGGATGTTGCCAGGATTGGAGGATTTGAGCTACAGGGAGAGGCTGAACAGGCTGGGGCTGTTTTCCCTGGAGCGTTGGAGGCTGAGGGGTGACCTTATAGAGGTTTACAAAATTATGAGGGACATGGATAGGATAAAGAGACAAAGTCTTTTCCCTGGGGTGGGGGTGTCCAGAACTAGAGGGCATAGGTTTAGGGTGAGAGGGGAAAGATATAAAAGAGACCTAAGGGGCAACTTTTTCACACATGTCTGGAATGAGCCGCCAGAGGATGTGGTGGAGGATGGTACAATTGCAATATTTAAGAGGCATTTGGATGGGTATATGAATAGGAAAGGTTTGGAGGGAAATGGGCCGGGTGCTGACAGGTGGGACTAGATCGGGTTGGGATATCTGGTGGGCATGGACGGGTTGGACCGAAGGGTCTGTTTTCATGCTGTACATCTCTATGACTCTTTGACTCTAAATTCCAATCACCACCAAACATTTCACTAAGACAAAGAATGTGGAAAAACACCAGGCCCAAGATTACAGTGCCAACATAAAGTATGGCATTTTATAAAAGACCCCAAGAGCCATTCAAAATGCCTTTTCAATTACTCTTTTGCATTTATTCACCACTTCTGAGTGCATATAGTGTGTAGAAAGAACTGACATTCAATGTTTGTAACTCTTTTCTTGCTCTTAGGGGAAAACAAGACAAGGATCTTCAATGATGAAGAATCACACTGACAGAAAGTAGAAAAGTCAAATGGCAAATCAAACAAATAAGGCTACTTGATAGAATAGTTTTTACTTAGTTTTTGTTAGGGCATATTAAACAGAATGGCACTACAGCACTTCAACGAGCCTGGTATCTCCTGCTAGGGGCGAAGTGCAAAAAGACAAGGCAGGGATACTTTAAGCACCCAGTTCAGCTTGGAGTGAGTGAGCACTAAGAGACCAAGCAAATAGGCTGGAGATGCAGCCTGGTGTGTGCCTGAGCTGCATGTGTGTCCCTGAGCACAAACTATCCCTGCTGGAGCATTTCAATAATAGGTTCTGATGCACTCTGATTGAAGTGCTGAAGTAAATGAATTGGGGGTGTGCCATGAGGGTTCTTTGGGACTGGCTTATGTTAGACACATGTCTACATACGTGGGGTGCATGTGGCTGGTGCCCAGGGAGAGTAACCTGAGATGTTGGCGTCCGATGTCTAACATGGTAGTACTTTGGTGTAAGTAGAAGTAATCAGGAACCCACTCTGACTTACATGTGAAGAAATCTTCTTGTCTACCTTGTTCAGTGCATTAGGAAAGACTGAAAGCTGAATATTAATGAGGTGAGTTGTGCTGTTAATAAAGTGATTAACAACTGATAATCTCAGTTATCTGGCAACTTGCCACAATCTAGCTAGAAACTTGCCATGCCACTTGGCAGAAACATAACGTATTTCTGAGCTAGGCCTCACTGGACTTCTCACGAAATTCTGCCTCAAATCTTACCATAGCCCATATTGCTCAGGCCCCTCTGAGACCCCACCTATAGCACAAAATCTAGGCTAACACTTGAGTGCAGTAGTTAATTAAGGCAGCACTGTTTCAAAATACTGTCTTTCAGATGAGAACTGAAGCTGAGGATAGACTTGAAAAATCCTTTGGCACTACAGTACTTAGAGAAGAGCAAGGAAGTTTCCATGGTGCATTATCCATGTCTCAGTGGGCAGCTAGGAGAAAGTGAGGACTGCAGATGCTGGAGATCAGTGTCGAAGAGTGTGGTGCTGGAAAAGCATAGCTGGCCTGGCAGCATCAGAGGAGCAGGAGTGTCAATGTTCAGGCATAAACTCTTCATCAGGAATGAGGCTTGTAGCCTAAGGGGGCTGAAAGATAAATGGGAGAGGGGTGGGGCTGAGGGCAAGGTAGCTGAGAATGGGATAGGTAGACGGAGGTGGGGGTAAAGGTGATAGGTCACAGAGGAGGGTGGAGCAGATGGGTTTCCACATTTCCCCCCACCCCCACCTTACCCCAGATCCAACTTCCACCGTCTTGACCTGTCCATCTTCCTTCCTACTTATCCACTCCAAACTCCTCTCTGACCTATTAGCTTCACCCCCACCTCCATCTATCTATTGCATTCTCAGCTACCTTGCCCCAGCCCCAACCCCCTCCCATTTACCTCTCAGCTCCCTTAGGCCACAAGCCTCATTCCTAATGAAAGGCTTACGCTCGAAACATCGACTATCCAGCTCTTCAGATGCAGCCTGACCGGCTGTGTTTTTCCATCACCACCCTCAGTGGGCAGCTGTCTAGTCAAAATGATTGAAACATTTGAGATCTTAATGGTGTGGATAGGGTACATGTAGAGAGGATGTAAACTCTCTGGGAAACTCGAGAACTAGGGGCCATTATTAAAAAACAAGGGGTCTTCCATTTTAAGCAGTGATGAGGAGAGTTGTGAGCCTTTGTAACTCTCTTCCACAAATGGTGGCAAAAGCAACATTCTGGAATTTCTTTAAGACAGAAATAGATAGATTCTTGATAAGCAAGGGTGAAAGGTTATCAGGATTGGCAAAATGTGGAGTGATCACATCAGTTTTGATCTTATTGAAAAGCAGAGAAGGCTTGTGGTGCCAAGTGGTCACACTCTGCTCCTAAGTAGTATGTTCATATGTATCCTTGTCTGTTTAAGTGTGATCACACTTCCTAGTGTCTAGGCCTGACCATGGTGAATGTGCATGAAAGTGAGAGAAATAATCATACAGCCTAATTGTAAGCATAGGAGTCACTTTCAGGATGTATAAAGAATCATGTGATGATTCCAGGTGCCAGTGTATATGTGTGTCTGTCCATTTTAGGAATATTCTTGCTGCAAAGCTGTGCTAATTTGTCTGTGATTGTTCAAAGAGAAAAGATTAAAATTAAGTGAAAGTTAACAACAGAACACACCATCAGTTTGGAGACTGCTCCTACGCCTACACTACATCGGTCCTCAAGGTCTTATGCAACAAAATTTCAGAGCCACTTTCCACGTTTAAATGATTCTGAAGCTGTAGGTTTGATCAGACTGAGTCATGCATCCCCAGCATGAAAGGAATATACTCTACCACCATCAGAAGTGCATCCCAATCCAAAATTAATTTTAAAAGTCTTTCGTCCTGCAGACATTATTTTCCTAATGGCTAAAAGAAAAATAATACAGGTTGGAATTTGAAAATAACAACACAAAAATATTGGGAACATACAACATGTCTGTCAGCATCTGAAAGGTAAGTACTTCAAGTGTTACCTTCATCAGAACTCTGTTTTTTTAAACTTACACAATGTCCTCAAGACGCTGAATCCGCTTATTATTTAGGTTTTGTTGTTCTTGCATCAATAAATCCTTTTCATTTTCTAATCCAGCATTCCAGTCCTTTGCTAAAAAATCTCTATGAAAGGAACAAATAAAGCAAAAAAGCTAAATTTATTAGCAAACAAATTAATTTATTCAACAATGCCAACCACATTTAATAGCAACATTCTAATATTTAATGATGAAAGCTAACTGATGATACCTAAAACTGTACCAATTTTTAAAATGGTACTGGTGGTCAACAATAGGGACTGAGAACAGACATTGTGGAGGCCATTGATGTTAGCCAGCATGCCAGTTTCCCATCACTCTCAGCAATAAGAGTAATTACAGTCATAGAGTCAGAGATGTACAGCATGGAAACAGATTCTTCGGTCCAACCAGATATCCCAACCCAATTTAGTCCCACCTGCCAGCACCCGGCCCATATCCCTCCAAACCCTTCCTATTCATGTACCCATCCAGCTGCCTTTTTTTTTAGTAAGAAAACACCCAAGTAGCCAGTGACAAGCAGTGCCCTTCACATCAAAGGGCAATGCTGTGTGATCAAACAATGAAGTGGAGAGCATGGATTAAATCAAAATAGAATTGGAGGGAGAAATAATGCACTCCACTCCCTGCAGTGCCCACCTCTCCCTGAACAACTCCAGGGTGTGGTGGACACCGTGTGCTCCTTCTCCAGAGACACCCGGGCTCTAACGTAACCGCAGAAGAGGGGCAGGCAGTCAGCCTTAACGACCCCCTCCACGGCCCGCTGCCTGGACCTGTTTATGGCCAGTTTGGCCAGGCCCAGGAGCAGACCCACGAGGAGGTCTTCAGACCAGCCCTCCCCCCTCCGTATTGGGTGCCTGAAGATCAGGAGCGTGGGACTGACGTGCAACCAAAAACAGAGGAGGTTTTTGAGAAAATCAAAAAGGGAGTGCAAACGCCCACACCCAATATATACCAGAGGACTGGAGAGTGGCGAATGTTGTGCCCCTGTTCAAAAAAGGGAATAGGGATAACCCCGGGAATTACAGGCCAGTTAGTCTTACTTCGGTGGTAGGTAAAGTAATGAGGGATAGGATTTATAAGTATCTGGAAAGACACTGCTTGATTAAGGA
>NC_057739.1:38491660-38494405 GCF_004010195.1 Chiloscyllium plagiosum | reverse complement strand
GGGGAGATGTTAGGGGGTGGGTTCTTTACCCAGAGAGTGGTGGGGGCATGGAATGCGCTGCCTGTGGGAGTGGCAGAGTCAGAATCTTTGGTGACCTTTAAGCGGCAATTGGATCGGTACATGGATGGGTGCTTAAGCTAGGACAAATGTTCGGCACAACATCGTGGGCCGAAGGGCCTGATCTGTGCTGTATTGTTCTCTGTTCTATGTTCTATACATGGTCCACGGACTCCACAGAACAAGCAGTTGGGCTGGGAATCCGTGAACCACCGCAATCTGCGGTTGCAGAGGACTGCTGCGTGCAGCACCCTCCACCCCAGATCCCCGAGAGAAAAGGGGAGGACTCCCGCGTAGAGATCCTGCTGCCTTTTAAATGTTCAATTGTATTGAGTTGAAGAGCTCATTAGGACCTCAATGAGGTTCTTGTTCAGATTTTGGCAGCAATGAATAGGCTGCATGCTGGGTTTGCAGCAGGCCAGGGGATTGGAGAGCAGTAGTAAATCATTCATTACCAGACAATGGAGTTAGATGACATCCATGGAAGGCAGAATGGTGCAGACAGAACTCAGCAATTCGTTCACAGGTCCCATTGCTTCAGTGCAGGATGCAATGAGCATTTGGGTAATGTAGGAATTCAGCTTACTACTTACAACACAAAGGGTTACAGGAAGAGGGGCCAAGGCTGCTAAACACAATTGCGTGGCTATGTCAGCACGAGAAAGGCTGCAATTGACAAAGCCAGCCATTTGGGTCTGTTTCTAGCACCATCTTATTTTTTGATTTTTTTGTAATTATTAATTGGATCATAGGTCATCCCTTCCCTTGCTATTCAGCTGTTGACACTTCACTCACACCGTTTGGCACTTTTGATCACCTGTACAGTCTTGTTATTTTTAGAATCTCTACCGTGTGGAAACAGGCCCTTTGGTCCAACAAGTCCACACCAACCCTCCAAAGAGAAACCCACCCAGACCCATTCCCCAAACCTATTGCTCTACATTTACCCCTGACTAATGAACCTACTCTGAACACTGTGGGCAATTTAGCCTGGCCAATTCACCTAACCTGCACATCTTTGGATTGTGGGAGGAAACCGGAGCATCCCCATGCAGACAAGGGGAGAACGTTCAAACTCCACACAGACAGTCGCCTGAGGCTAGAATCGAACCCGGGTCCCTGGTGCTGTGGGGTAGCAGTGCTAACCACTGGGCCACCATGCCACTCATTATTCAGCCTGTTGACATTCCACTCACACTATTTGTGTGTATTTTTTGACACATGTAATTACCTGGAATTACCTTGCCATTATCTCTCTGCATATTCTGAGCCTGCGCACTTTCCTCCACTTCACCTATGAAGGATCAGCGCTCCAAAAGCTTGTGATTTCTAATAAACCTGTTGGACTGTAACCTGATGTCGTGTGATTTCTGACTTTGTCCACTCCAGTCCAACACTGGCACCTCCACATCGCAGCTGACAATGGAAGTGTGATTCTCAGGTTTTGTGTCCAGTGGCAATGAACAGGAACATCTGCTGCATGAAGGCCAGATCCCTGAACATCAGAATGGTAGAGTATGGGGACCATACTCTCAGCATAGGATCTAAAATAGAAGCTGGATGTGACCAGAAACTAGGGCTGCAGGAGTCTGTGATTCTTCAGTTAGATAGAGAGAGAGAGATTTGTTCACTCATCACAAGAGACCTCACATCTTGCAATGCTCTCAGAAATCTTAAAAGTCAACATGGCCCTGAACTTTTCTCAGTCTGTTCCCACCCCAGCAGCTAGGGATTGGCCACCCAATCCGTCCTCCAGTCAACTAACATATCACATTAATTGGTGGCTGTGAGAGCTTCCCCTCAGGGACAGGATCAGAATCAGAATCAGGATCCAGAAATAGTTACTTATCAGTTTTCTGTCTCAGAAGTAAGTTTCCATCCCAGAGTTCCCATAGATAATCATAAATATTACACAATGTTATTAAAGAAGCCCTATATTATGTACATGGACTGTTGGAGTAAATCTCCATTAATGACGACCGACTTGACACTGACATTTATTACAATCCCACCGACTCGCACAGCTACCTGGCTTACACCTCTTCCCACCCTACCTCCTGCAAAAATGCCATCCCGTATTCCCAATTACTCCGCCTCCGCCGTATCTGCTCCCAGGAGGACCAGTTCCATCAAAGAACACACCAGATGGCCTCCTTCTTTAGAGACCGCAGTTTCCCTTCCCACATGGTTAAAGATGCCCTCCAATGCACCTCGTCCACATTCCACCCTTCCGCCCTCAAACCCCACCCCTCCAACCGTAACAAGGACAGAACGCCCCTGGTGCTCACCTTCCACCCTACCAACCTTCGCATAAACCACATCATCCGAAGACATTTCTATCACCTCTAAACGGACCCCACCACAAGGGATATATTTCCCTCCCCACCCATTTCTGCTTTCTGCAAAGACCGTTCCCTCCGTGACTACCTGGTCAGGTCCATGCCCCCCAACAACCCACCCTCCCATCCTGGCACCCCCCCTGCCACCGCAGGAATTGCAAAACCTGCGCCCACATCTCCTCCCTCACCTCCATCCAAGGCCCCAAAGGAGACTTCCACATCCCTCAAAGTTTTACCTGCACATCCACCAATATCATTTATTGTATCCGTTGCTCCCGATGCAGTCTCCTCTACATTGGGGAGACTGGACGCGTCCTAGCAGAGCGCTTTAGGGAACATCTCCGGTACA
>NC_057739.1:38482696-38491639 GCF_004010195.1 Chiloscyllium plagiosum | reverse complement strand
ACCTGTCCTACCTGCCTATCTTCCTTTCCACCTATCCACTCCATCCTCCTCTCTGACCTATCACTTCTATCCTCACCCCCATTCACCTATTGTACTCTATGCTACTTTATCCCCACCCCACCCCCTCTCATTTATCTCTCCACTCTACACCATAGAGTGCACCCTTTGAGAAAAAGAACAAGACATGACATTACCATCCCAAAGAAACACAAATATATAAATAGAAAGCAGGAATCATCAGCAGTGCTTTGTCCGGAAGCTCACTGAAAATGTTACCTAGTATGGTGACGAAACGTCTGAAAATGAACTTTCCAGCTCAGCGGTCAAATCCAGAACCTCAACCTGAGCTACAAATCTTCTCAAAACCTCCTAGTACAGCTTCAGTAACACAGTCAACATAATGTTAAGCATAAAAAAATGAAAAGAATATGATAGGGTGACAGGAATTGTGGGACTGAGAAGTCATCTGATAAATTGTCTTCCATCACACTGTAATACCAACATAAGCAGTTTTGGTTGTCCATGGGCCATTTCTCAAAGGGAATCTGTGACAAATGAAAGATTTATTGGATCATTGATAGATAAAAGGGTCACCATCACTCGGAAGAAAGGGTTAAAATGCCCTGAAACCTCACAGAAAATACTTGCAATACGAAAAATTAAAACGCATGGGGTAAGGACAGATGAGTCAGACTGTGGATAACTATCTTAGATGGCTGACACAAATGTGATGAGTGAATGTCCTAATTTAAAATTACAAGTTTCTATGTTCCAACTGTACCTCAGCAGCAGGATTTTATTAAGCTCAGTGGTGATTAGCATTTCTCTGTCAAACAACTCACAGATATGAAATGCTATTCACTCGATATTCCCAAATTCATCTGGATGTTTGAGAACCACAGTAATGTTTGAAAGATGAAGGTAATCCTCCTTAATGGCAGCTAGGAATAGTCATTAAATACTGGCCTTGCCAGCAATGTCCATACCTGTGAATGATTTTTTTAAAATGCTGAAATACTTCCCTATCTTTTTCTAGGGAAGCAAAGGTAAAGGGCTAAAGTAAATACTTCACGGTGCAAGTTCACATCAGAGTTGACAGCATCGGAGAAAAGAGGAGGTAAATTAAGAATTAGTGGTTAGATATTGCTAAGGTTTGGGTTTTAAAGCCTTTAGATCTGCAGGAGTGGAGTGGGGAAACACAGTTGGTTTGAATTTAGAATACAGATGGTAAGTGAGAAAATAAAATCCTTTACCAGGAACTTGTGCTTAAACACAGGAGACGACAAAAGGATGAGAAAGAAATTAAATAAAGTAGATGGGAAACAAAGACTTTATGGGTGGACAGTTGACGAACTGTGGAGGACTTTCAAAGCAATTTTTCAAACTGCTCAGCGAAAGTATATATCAGTGAAAAGAAAGAACTGTTGGAAAAGGGGTAATCTGCCGTGGGTGTCTCAAGAAATAAGGGAGGCTATCAAATTGAAAGAGAAGGCATACGAAGTGGCCAAGATCAGCGGGAAACTAAAAGATTGAGAAAGCCATGAGAAAAGCTATAAAGAAAAATAAGATAGATTATGAGAATAAACTAGCTCAGAATGAAAAGACAGATAGCAAAAATTTCTATAAATATATAAAATGAGAAAAGAGTGGCAAAAGTAAACATTGGTCCTTTAAAGGATGAGAAGGGGGATTTAATAATGGGATATGAGGAAATGGCCAAGGCATTGAACAGGTATTTTGTGTCAGTGTTCACAGTGGAGGACATGAATATCATGTCAGAAATTGGCAAAAACACGAAGATAGGTGAGGACCTGGAAACAATCATTATCACGAAGGGGTAATGTTGGTGAAACTAATGAAACCAAGGGTAGACAAGTCTCCTGGCCCTGATGGAATGCATCTCAGGATACTAAAAGAGATGGGAGGAGAAATAGCAAATGCATTGTGGCTATTTTCCAAAATTCACTGGACTCTAGAGCAGTTCCAACAGATTGGAAAATGGCAAATGTGACTCCACTGTTTAAAAAGGAAGTAGACAGAAGATGGGGAATTATAGACCAGTTAGCTTAACTTCTGGAGTCGGGAAAATGCTTGAGGAAGAAAGAGCAAAGCATCAAGATATAAATTTTCCCGTCGGATAGACGGAGTATGGGTTCACGAAGGGCAGGTCATGTTTAACTAATCTACTGGACTTCTATGAAGACATTAAAAGAAAGTGGACAATGGGGACCCAGTAGATATGGTATATCTAGATTTCCAAAAGGCATTTGACAAGGTGCAGCACAAAAGGCTGCTGCATAAGATCACGATGCATAGTATTAACATGGATAGAGGATTAATGAACTAATAGGAAGCAAAAGGTGTGGCTAAATGTGTGCTTTTCTGTTTGGCAATCAGTGATATGTGATGTGCCTCAGGGATCAGTATTGGGACTGCAATTATTCACAATTTACAGACATGATTTGGAGTTGGGGACCATGTGTAGTGTGTTAAAGTTTGTAGATGACACTAGGATGAGTGGTAGAGCAAAGTGTGAAACTTTGCAAAGAGACATAGATAGTTTGAGTGAGTGGGCAAAAGTCTGGCAGATGGGTACAATGTTAATAAATGTGAAGTCATCCACTTTGGTAGGAATAACAGTAAAAAGGACTATTACTTGAATGGTAGAAAATTGCAGCATGCTGCTGTGCAAAGGGACCTAGGTGTCCACAGAAGGTTGGTCTGCAGATGCAACAGGTAATTAAGACGGTAAATGGAATTTTGTCCTTCAGTGTTTAAAAACAGAGAGGTTATGTTGCAGCTGTATAGGATGCTGATGAGGCCACACCTGGAGTGCTGTGTGCAGTTTTGCTCTCCTTACTTGAGAAAGGATATTCTGGCACTGGAGTGGGTGCAGAGGAGGTTCACTCGGTTGATTCTGGAGTTGAGGGGATTGGCTTATGAGGGGAGACTGAGTAGGCTGGGATTATATTCATTGGAATTTAGAAGAATGAGGGGGGATCTTATCGAAACATATAAAATTATGAAGGGAATAGATAAGATAGAAATAGAGAGGATGTTTCCACTTGCAGGTGAAACGAGGATAAGAGGGTATTATCTCAAAATTAGGGGAAGCAGATTTAGGACTGAATTGAGGAGGAACTTCTTCACCCAGAGGGTTGTTAATCTATGGAATTCCCTGCACAGTGAAGTAGTTGAGGCTTCGTCACTAAATGCTTTCAAAGCTAAGATAGATCATTTTTTGAACAGTAAAGGAATTAAGGAACACGGTGAGAGGGCAGGTAAGTGGAGCCGAGGCCATGAAAAGATCAGCCAGGATCATATTGAATGGTGGAACAGGCTCGAGGGGCCAGGCGGCCCACTCCTGCTTCTAGTTCCTATGTTCTTAAAATAAAAAGCCTTGTGGTTTTGAGGTCCTAAAAGAGAATGAGTAAAAGTAAATGAACTTGATTTCAACACAGTGAGTTTGCAGAGAGGAGAAATGCATTTGGACTGTCCTTTTGTAGCTTAGTATGAGTGGCAGAAAGCTCAGAAATGCCATTAATAAAAGATATAGTTGCTTAAATAAAGATAGTGGGCCATGTTTATTTCTACAAAGTTCATATTCAGCAAACAAATAAAAAAGAAATAAATAAAATTAATGTGTCACAGTACAACCATGAATGAGTTCTTTCTTCAGATAATTATTGGTCTGGTAATGCAAAGACCTACTTGAAATTCTGAAGCATGTCATTCTTCTTGCGATTATTCAACTCTTGCAGTTTCAAGTTATACCTCTGCCGCTCCGACACCTCATGCATCAGATCAGCCTCCATCAGATTCACATACAGCTTATTCATTGCTCTTTGATTTGCCAGCAAAGCCTGGTTTATAAGCTGTACCAAATCAGGGTAGAAATAAGTATTGTTATTTAGCTTATTTGCTGGAAATACGTATTGTGAGTTAGCTTATTTACTGGAAATAATTGTTTGACACTTAAGCCACATTTTGCTCATTTTTTGAACCTGTACACTAATTTCACTGTTTCAACTTTCATAGAGTCCCTACCATGTGCAAACAGGCCATTCAGCCCAACAAGACCATAACGACCCTCCAAAGAGTAACCGACCCAGACCCGTCCCATTACCCTATGTTTACCCCTGACTAACGACCTGCTCTGCACATCCCTGAACATCATAGGCAAGTTAGCATGGCCAATTCACCTAACCTGCACATCTTTGGATCGTGGCAGGAAACTGAATCACCTGGAGGAAGCCCACACAGACTCGGGGAGAATGTACAAACTCACACAGACAGTCGCTGGAATTGAATCTGGGTCCCAGCACTGTGATGCAGCAGTGCTAACCACTGAGCCACCGTGCTGCCCCAACTTGTTGCCATGACTACTTCACTCCCATCTTATTATACTTAAAATGTTCTTATGAAAGAATGAGGGCAAACCTAGTGTTTACACTGTTGTAATTCACCGACAATTACTGGAATCTTGACGGATGTACGTGAATCAGGAATCCGAGTGTGATTAACAAATGCTGCTAATGCATCAATTTAGTGTGAAATAAACTTCTGAAGCAACTCTCAATTCATTAGTGTCTCATTGTCGTGCTTTTGGTGAAGAATTGATTGGTACAAAACTCAGCGTACGCGACATCATGTTTTTATCTTCAGTGACTTTCTGAATAGGATCAATACCAGAAGCAAGTGCAGGAGAGAAACTGCTTGTGATCAGAGAAGCAACAACCAGTTGGGAAATGGTTGGAAGTGGCAATGGCGAGCTACCGCCCAAGAGCATTCATTTATTGAGGCTGCAGTGGGGGCTTGCTCCTTTTTCTGATGTCAGTGGAGCTGGGTCCTCTTTCTGAGGCTGGGTAGGCATTTCTATTGCCATGACCATGACTTTAGCCAGTGCATGTGGGAGCCATCTGCTCTTAGTGACAAAAGGAGGCTCCACAGGTGATAGGAAAGGAAGAGGCTGCAGGATGGGCCGGGGGTGGGGTAAAGGTGAGGAAAGGGAGGCTGGGAGAGGGATGGGGAAGTTAAATTTAGAGAGAAAAGTTTTAAAGGACAAAGGAATACTCAGCTAACTGGAAGCCAAGACAACTTGAAATCATGAATTGAATGAATTCGAAGAATTCTTTGCAAATTAACATGGAATCTGTAGCTTAAGGTTGCAAATGGGGAAAAAAAGTATGGTTTTGTAATAATAAATACTGTGTCAGGTGATGCAGGTTAAACTGGGATTAACATCAAAAATAATAAGCAACTTTGTGGAATAGTGAGGTAGTTGTAATGTCACTGAAGTAGTAATGTCCTGGAATGTGTATATGAATCTCACCGCTGCAGATGGCAAAACCTGAATTCAATAAAATCTGGAATTAAAAGCTAGCCGAATAACAACCATGTAACCACCGCTGACTGCTGCAAAACTCGTCTTGTTCACTAATGTCTTCAGGGAATAAAATCTGTTTCCTTACCTGATTTCTTTTACATGTGAATCCAGGCCAACAGCAATGTGATTGATTCTTAAATGCTATCTGAAATGTTCTAATAAGCCACTCAATTCCAGAGCATGTAGGAATGAGGAATAAATGCTGGCTTAGTTAGTGATGCCTATAACCCACAAATGAGTACAAAAATGCAATAAAGAGGGTAGCAACTGCCTGGTAAAAATCTTCCGGCTTTGTACATATTCAATAGAAATGTCTTACTTGTGAACTCACCAATCAGCAGAAGATGTGCATTAACACACATAATAATTAACTCACATTTCTACACTTGAGAGTAGAAATGTGTGTTAATTATTTTGAAAAAGACTTATGCAGCTAACTTATGCCTGTTGTCTTGTCTGAATTTAGATACTGTAATTTTGAAGACATTAATGTCTTACAAGTATGTGTAGCTTTACACATTGATCATGTTTGAGAATAATGCTGAATTCTTCTAATTCTATTTCTGTGTGAGGCCAAACACCCAATATGTTAGCACAAATACAGAAAGCATTATTACAGCATGACTGCATTGCCTAATAAATGGGTTACTGAGAATGAAAAGGAGCCCCTGAGCCCTTGAAAATAAAATGATTTATCCCACAGTATGCATCTATTTATCCTGAGATGAGAAAGGCTGGATCCATCAGCTAACTCCAAATGCAAGACTGTTTGTGGACCAGGAGAGCAACAGTATTTTTTCAAGGTTCAATAATCTGATTTTGTTTTTAGTTCATTCTCAGAATCAGGGCATCGCTGACTAGGCCAGAATTTATTGCCTATCCCTAGTTGCCCAGAGGGTAGTTAAGAGTCAAACACATTGCTGTAGGTCTGGAGTTACATATAGGCCAGACCAGGTAAGGACATTACTGAACCAGATGGGTTTTTCCTGACAGTCATAGAGTTATAGAGTCATAGAGATGTACAGCATGGAAACAGACCCTTCGATCCAACCCATCCATGCCGACCAGATATCCCAACCCAATCTAGTCCCACCTGCCAGCACCCAGCCCATATCCCTCCAAACCCTTCCTATTCATATGCCCATCCAATGTCTCTTAAATGTAACAAGGGTTTTATTGTCATCATTAGACTCTTAGTTCAAGATTTTGATTGAATTCAAATTCCACCATCTGCCATGCCAGGTTTCAAACCTGAATCTCCAGAACATTATCTGGGTCTCTGGATTAACTGTCCAGTGATAATACCACTAGGCCATTGCCATCCCTCTGTGAACAGACTTTGTCTAAATTATTGCCCCCAACTAACACTGCTGTTAAGCAGAGTGCATGTACAGTCATGCAGCAGCTTATGAGCATTTCCATATTTTATACTGAGTAGTTGCACAAAAAAATGGAAAGATATTGTGCACCAAATTAAACTGGTCATAAAATAAAATTTACAAGAAACATTACACCTGACCACTCCCATTATTATAACCCCTCACCTTCAATGACATCCCCCTCCCCAGCCAGGCCACAGACACAGTTTTGAAATATGTAGTTGTAATAGAATTGGTTTGTTCTTACCATGGCTTCTTTATCTATAAATCGATGAATATCACCTGACGATATGTAAGCGATTTTTTCTAAAGCCTCCAAGCAGTCCTTGAACACAGTAGTTATCTGAATCACAGATGTATAAGTATATTATGAATTTCTTTGTGAATATGGGATGTATTACTGTTGCATCATTTTGACCAATTAGAATATATGACTAGGGACAAAAACAAAAACTGGTGGAAATACTAAGCAGTTCAGACAGCATTTATGATGATGAGCTTTCAACAGAACAAAACAGCTGGGAGCTGAGAGGCTACTGACAGCCACAACCCAGTTCTTGCAGTTGACCCTCTGCTGTGGCTTCATAAATTCTGGCAGAAAGCTGGATGACAGCCAATCAGCTGCCAGATTGACATGAGACCCAGTGGGCTTTCTGACCAGCCTGCGGCTTTCTCTTCCGGAAACTTACTTCATTCAAAAACAGAAAAACTCATGCCAAGAAATCTGGTGAAGAGACAAATGGGATGTCACCTTGGAAAGCATTTGGGAACATTGTGCATGATTGCTTGGGTGCACTGTTTGAAAACCCATGAATTTCACAGAATTGTGGAAGAAATTATAGACAGCTACAAAGATCCAGCAGCACTGGATTCAATAGATCTGACAGCAAAGGGCGGCACGGTGGCTCAATGGTTAGCACTTCTGCCTCACAGCGCCAGGGACCTAGGTTGAATGCCATCCTCAGGCAACATTCTGTGTGGAGTTTGCACATTCTCCCCTTGTCTGCATGAGTTTCCTCCAGGTGCTCTGGTTTCGCCCCACAGTCCAATGTTGTGCAGGTTAGGTGGATTGGCCATGTTAAATTGTCCATATTGTCCAGGTATGTGCAGGCTCGGTGGGTTAGCCATGGAAATGCGGGATTACAGGTGGTGAGTATGGATGGGATGCCCTTTGGAGAATTAGTGTGGACTCAATGGGATGAATGGCCTGCTTCCACACTGTAGGGATTCTCTGCGGATTCATTCAACTCAAAGATGAGTAAGTTCAGGGAAGAGAAAATTTGGAGCATGTAAAAAGTTGAATACTGTCAATAATTCAACAACTACTTACCTTCTTCACTCTTTCCTTTTCAAAATCTTTGTAAGCTTGATCAAGTTCTTTGATTAATTTTCTCCTATGCAGTGATTGTTTCAAAGCAGCTTCCCATAATTCCTGGAGATTCTACAAACAGAAGTTTGGACAAACTAAGATAAGTTGGGTGCCTTTTTTTAAAATTTCATATCCAGAAAGTCAGGGAGAGAGAAGAAACAACACACAACAGGTTAAATCTCGTGCTGTTCCTGGGTATGGGAAGCAAAGTGGACAAGAAAGGTCAAAAATCAAGTTCCTAACAGAGAGATGCAACGGGGGTTGGGGGTGGGGCAAAACTGAGCTTCCTAAAGACAGGCATCAGGAAGTCATTTTGCAATATTTGCATGACATGCATGCTCATTAAAAGGTCAGCTTGCCAGAATTAAATTCCCCCATCCAGTTAAGATCTGTGCAAGCAAACAACACTGACTGCTCAATTCCCAACTGCATATAACAGGCATGCAGCAAAAAGAGTATATAGAACATAGAACATAGAAGAATACAGCGCAGTACAGGCCCTTCGGCCCTCGATGTTGCGCCGATCCAAGCCCACCTAACCTACACTAGCCCACTATCCTCCATATGCCTATCCAATGCCCGCTTAAATGCCCATAATGAGGGAGAGTCCACCACTGCTACTGGCAGGGCATTCCATGAACTCACGACTCGCTGAGTAAAGAACCTACCCCTAACATCTGTCCTATACCTACCCCCCCTTAATTTAAAGCTATGCCCCCTTGTAATAGCTGACTCCATACGTGGAAAAAGATTCTCACTGTCGACCCTATCTAAACCCTTAATCATCTTATACACCTCTATCAAGTCAC
>NC_057739.1:38460920-38480544 GCF_004010195.1 Chiloscyllium plagiosum | reverse complement strand
GGCAGAGACAGGCCACTATAAATGCCGGAGGAAAGATCACAGAAGTGCTTCACAGGAGGCTCCCAAGCACTGAGGATGTCACCTAGACAGGGGACGAAACGTCTGCAACACAAATTCCCAGCTCGGCGAACAGAACCACAACAACGAGCACCCGAGCTACAAATCTTCTCCCAAACTTTCTGCAGTTTCTCTCCATTCAGTTGTACAGCTACACAAGTGATGAGAAAGCATGAGTTATGAATTTGGCCAACCAGTTCAGTGAGTTTTCAGTAAAACCTATTGTAGAGAAGAACTGAAAGCACCAACATGATAAATGGAGAGAACTCATGTTTCATGGATGGTCGAGTTTGAATGCAAAAAATGTGGACCTTTCCTACTTTTATCATGGAATCCCTACAGTGTGGAAATAGGCCATTTGGCCGAACAACTCCACTCTGACCCACCTCTGTCCCTACTAAAACATTTAAATCCTGGGACCTGCAACAGCCAATCCTGTCCCTGTTCTAGCCATGTCTCCGTAATAGCCACAACATCGAAGTCCCAGGTACCACCCCACGCTGCAAGTTCACCTACCTTATTTCGTATACTTCTTGCATTGAAGTATACACACTTCAAACCACTTTCCTGTTTACAGGCACCCTCCTTTGAAATTGATGCCATGTTCCTAACCTCCCTACATTCCAGGTCCTGCACCCCTAAAGCTAAGTCTGGGTTCCCATGCCCCTGCAGAGTTAGTTTAAACCCCCCCCCCCCCCAAGAGCACTGCAGTTGCTGGACATTGAATTGATTCTTGCTACTTTGTTCTTTTTGGGAAGTGTTCATCTATGCCAAGCCATATTGAGATCAGGTCGGTTAGTCTAAAATGAGTAGGGCATAAAAGACGATCAAGGGAGAGAAGCAGGTGTGCGATGGTCACAGGTCAAAGCGGCAGGTCAAGGGTGGACGTCTGTCTGGTCAAGGGAGGCTGGCTGGCATCCCACTCCAAGAGCTCAAGTGATGCTCCTGATTTGCAGGGAATGATGACCTATATCTGTGTCCATAATTATGGCGCCAAGACCTTCAGACTCTGAAGGTAACAGCGGGCAACTTCCTGTCTGAGCCGACCACAAAATGTGGTATCCACCCCATGCATAGGTGACAGATTTGAAAATGAGAACATCCAAAAGTCATAAAGCAGGAAGTCATTATTCCACTGGCATTAAGGCATTACAAACAGGAAAGGACATTGAAGATAAACAAGGAGCTATTTACAGAATGTACATGGAACAATGCCTGTGGATACATTGGGAATCCTTTGTCTATCTACTCCCCTTTCCCACCAATTCTCTTTCTACCAAAGATGTATAGTTTCCAGTGAGAGTCCATTCGACTACTCCAGATGCCCTTTCCCACCCATGCCACATGCTGGTGGTGGTCAGGGCAAAATTCTGAGCACCTTGGACCATCACCATCACCACCTACTGCAGGTCACCAGCTGAGACAAAAGCCAACATGTCCCTAAGCAAAGACACACTCTCTTTTAAGCCTGATGCTGAACTTTGACTATATAGTGGAAGCACCTGCTCAAAGTGTAGATTGTGAAAATAATACATATTTAATTAAAGATGTGACTGAATGATAAATACAGGCATGGCGGATTACTTTGCATTGTGTTGAACTGGCCTCGGTAAGAAATAAGGCTTTGACAAACTACCATCCTACCCTGAGTAAGGAAAAGGGCGGGGGGAGGGGAATAAACCAACCAGAATTTGAAGAGGATTTTGTGTTTGGATATCAAGCAAACACAGGAATGGGCCTGACTATGATGCCTTCCATGAGTATATATATATTCTTAAAACAACAGTCACAAATAAAATGAAGTCACAAAGTTTGTTTAAAATAGTCAAAGACGTTCGTTCCTCTTATAAGAAGGTCAGCTATCCTCTCCCTGTTGCAAGTCCACTAGAATTGGAAGTGAGTAGATTCAGGCCCTGCTTCAGGTGTGTGTGTGGATTTCCCATGAGCCAGTTATGACTAACAGAGACAGAGGTAATATTGTCAGGAATAACTGATCATTCTTTTCAATAAAAGATTTCCATATAGCACAACCTACGATGTACTGTGAGGAATTCCATACCCTCTTGTAAGGAATTGAACGAACTGAATTTGCCATTAGAATGCAAGAATTACAATGCAAGTTCATCAAAATAATTTTTCCTTTAACATAGAACAAATTATATTGACATGTATACAAAAGAAAATTGAAGTGATACAAAATGCTTTGAGAACTGTAGCTCTAAAATGAATATATGAATCTCTGTGGGTTTTTTCCCCAGATCATATATGAATAATTTTACAGCAACAGATCACATCATTACTCACTTGCTAACATTTAGCAGCTGCCAACTAATTACAAACAGCAGAGAAATCCTCAGGGAAGTGAAGTCTACCATAACCACTATGTTTTCCAACAGTAATCAGCATACTAACAGGAAAACTTCACAAGGTTAAGTGCTTCATTTAATTTGATATTATTGGTTGCTGGCAGAGCGGAAAGCACAACAACTTATATTTACATTGAACCTAAAATATTCCAAGGCAGTTCACAAAAAACATTATAAAGCAAAATATGATACTGAGTTGTCCAAACAAACATTTGGTCAAATGGCCAATGGTTTACTGAAAAAAAATCATACAATCCCTACAGTGCGCAAGCAGGCCATCCAACCCATCAAGCCCATACTGACCCTCTGAAGGGTATCCATTCACACATTTCCCCTAACCCCCTCACCCTATCCCTTTAACCATGTGTCTCCCCTAGGTAATCCACCTAGTCTGCATATCCCTGGACACCATTGGCAATTTAGCATTGGCAATCCAAATAACCTACACATTTTTGGGCTGTGTCTTAAAGAAGAAATGCAAGGTAGAGAGCTAGAGAAGTAGAGGGAGACAATTCCAGAGGTTGAGGCCAAGCAACTAAAGACATGGCCACTATCAGTGCAGCCATTAATATTGAGGATGCAAAAGGGGTCAGAATATTTCACATTATTGTGGGGTTGGAAAAACATTTAAGAGATAGGGAAGGTGAAGCACAGTGGGATTTAGGAACAAGGGCAACAATTTTAACTCACTTGATGAAGAGTCAAAGTGGGTCAGTTAGCACAGGGCTCTTAACAAAGGTGACTTGGTATCAGATAAGAAATGGGTAGCAATGTATTGGATAACCTTGAATTGATAACATAGACTTTTGGAGACCAGACTGAAGTGTGTTAAAATAGTCAAGTCTAGAATAACAAAGATGGCCAGGTGCTGGCAGGTGGGACTAGATTGGGTTGTGATATCTGGTTGGCATGGTCAAGTTGGACCAAGGGATCTGTTTTCGTGCTGTACATTTCTAATGACTCTATTTCAGCAGTAGATGAACTGCAGCAGGTTGTTGGGTGATGTTGCAGATGCTGAAAAAGGCAATCTTGTTTATATTGTAATACTAGGTATAAAGTTCATCTCTAGGGTCAAATGTGACACCAAAGTTGCAAACAGAGTGGTTCAATCTTGTACAATTGCCAGGAAGAGGGATAGAATCAGTTGCTGGCACAGAGTTTGGAATACGGATCTGAAACAATGCATTGAAGAATGTAACTGTGAAACTCAAGCCTTTGTTACCTCTAGACTTGACTATTTTAACACATTCCAATCCGGTCTCCAAAAGTCTACATGTTATCAATTCAAGGTTATCCAACACATTGCCGCCAAGTTTAAATCTGACACCAAGTCACCTTTGTTAAGAGCCCTGTGCTAACTGACCCACTTTGGCTCTTGGTCAAGTGATGTCTTGAGTTCAAATTATTGCCCTTGTTCCTAAGTCCCACTATACTTCACTTTCCCTATCTCTGAATTTTTTTCCAACCCAACAATAGTGCAAAATATTCTGACCTCTTTTGCATCCTCAATATTAATGGCTGCACTGATAGTGGCCATGTCTTCCGTTGCCTGGCCCCAAACTCTGAAATTGTCTCCCTCTACTTCTCTACCTTGCGTTTCTTCTTAAAGCCACAGCTCAAAGTCACATACTTACCACATTAGATTAGATTCTCTAAAGTATGGAAACAGGCCCTTCAGCCCAACAAGTCCACTCCGACTCTCCAAACAGTAACACACCCAGACCCATTCTTCTACATTTACCTCTGACTAATGCACCTATCACTACAGGCAAGTTGGCATTGCCAATCCACCTAACCTGCACACCTTTGGACTATGGGAGGAAACGGGAACACCTGGAGGAAACCCACGCAGACACGGGGAGAATGTGCAAACTCCACACAGACAGACACCCGAGGCTGGAATCGAACCCAGGTCACTGGTGCTGTGAGGCAGCAATGCTAACCACTGAGCCACCGTGCAATCTCAGAAGAAGTGTGTTGTTTTCCCAGGTACACTTAAGGTCTTCTATGTCTAGGACCAGGGGGCACATTGAGTACAGATAGCAAGATCATTATTTACCTTGATAACTATACTTACTTTTAATAATTTAGTTTTCTATAAGTTGGGCCTTCTAAATAGGGGGTGCATTTGTTAAGACTTTTTGTTGTTTCCAGACACTGGCACGTCAGCATAATAATCCCTAATAAATCCATTACTTTCTCTCACTTTGACCATTACCCCATTTGAAGCCTTCACCTCCACTCATCTTAAGTCCAAGGAATGGAGACTGGAATAGATATCATGGACAACTGATTTAGCCGTCCACCACCAAATTTAGCATGACCACATTAACAGCAAACAGATAACACTTTTGTCTCTCAAAACTGCTATTTCAAGGTCATCCTGGAATGCAAAGATAACTCCTGGCAACTTTTCTTTTCTGCAAACTGTCTTCAAAATTCCTTCTCCTGTCTCCTCCACTCTCACGTCTAACAAGAAGTGCAAGGAGATCATGATTTTTTTTGTCATTGCTAAGATGAAGCAATTGATCAGGTACTTCTGCCCCTTCCCTTCTACCCCAGCCAATTGGACCTCTAAAGATCCTCCCAGCCATAGCGAAGACCTTACATATTTCCATAATTTTTCTTCTATCTCCTTAACATTCATTAGAAAAAGAATTTTGAAGGTTTCAGCACTCCTTGGTTTGGCAAAAAAGCACTACTTCTGCATTGAAGATAGAACACTTTACGTAACTTTCAAACTGCTGCATGATTCCTCTTGTTGACTATAAAATGGCATTAGAAATGAAGAAAGCTTAAAACGGTACCTCAAATGATGCAGAAATATCTGTGATATTTTCTGAGTTTGACCACAGTTCCTGAATGCTTTGGTAAGACTTCTCCATTTCTTGCATTAGGTGCACTGCAGCTCCAGTAAATCGCTTTTCCAACTCCTGGGACAGTCAAACGTAAAGATTACTTCCGCCCTCAAAATATGTATAAGAAAATCACTGCATTCATGGTCAAAGGTGAGATGTTGGGACTACACATGTGAAAATATCCACAGAAGAGTAATAATGATCAGCTGCAGTTATTGATAAATGAGTCAATCTGTCATCAAGCTGTCGCTGGCCTGGTTGTCACAAATTATTCACTGATTGGAACAGACTTTTATGTTTAAATGATTCTTCTAGTTCATTCTAGAGTTAGTTATGGTTACTTACACAGCTATAATAAAAGCTATTTTCTAAGTTTTTTCCCAATTCACTGACATCTGCGCTCTCCAAATCCCAACTGTCAAGCTATGCCTCTCCATTTATCAAGTCATTTCTGTAGTTATTAATCAACAGTGGCCGTACAGTGGCACTTCAGCACAATAGACCCTAATAAAACCATTACTTTCTCTCACCTTGACCATTCCCATATTTGAAGCCTTCACCTCCACTCATCTGAAGTCCAAGGAATGCAGACTGGAACAGATATCTTGAACAACTGATTTAGCTGGCCACCACCAAATTTAGCATGACCACATGAACAACAAACAGATAATTCTTTTGTCTCTCAAAACTGCTATTTCAAGGTCATCCTGGGATGCAAAGATAATCCCTGGCAACTTTTCTTTTCTGCAAACTGCCTTCACAACCCCTTCTTCTTGCCTCCTCCACTCTCACCTCTAACAAGAAGTGCAAGGAGATCATGATTTTTTTTTGTCATTGCTAAGATGAAGCAACTGATCAGATACGTCTGCCACTTCCCTTCTACCCCAGCCAACTGGACCTCTAAAGATTCTGATGAAGGGCTTTTGCCCGAAACGTCGATTTTACTGCTCCTCGGATGCTGCCTGAACTGCTGTGCTTTTCCAGCACCACTCTGATCTAGACTCTGGCTTTCAGCATCTGCAGTCATTGTTTTTACCCTCTAAAGATCCTCCCAGCCATAGTGAAGACTTTACATATTTCCATAATTTTTCTCCTCCCTCCTTTCTCCAAGTACATCTTGTCTAAGGAACCCTCCTCATAATCCTTCAATTTCCTAATAAACTGATATCCATACAATTCCTTTCTTAGCTGCAAATGTAAACTATTTCCCCTGTTTGGGAACTAACCACACCTCCACCATACTGCTCCTCCTCTTATGACAACCAACCCTAAGAACATAAGGAACAAGAGCAGAAGTCAGGTCTATTACTTTTTGAATCTGCTCAGCCATTCAATGATATCATGAATAATCTTTTGCCTTAACTCTTTTCCTGCCTGATTCCCATATATATGATTCACTGAGAGAACAAACACTAGATTCTCTCAGCCATAAATACCCTTGACCCTGCCATCCTTGTAAACCCATCTCCAACCTCCCTTTCCTATCTTTGTCACCTCCCAAATCTGTGCCCATGTTTCCCCGAACATGCTGTTTGAATCACTCAAATCAGTTTTCTGCCCAGTTGTCGTGGTTCCAGAAGAGTTTTATCATTGTTTCAGATGACATTCTACTTCACAGAATCACTGAATGATGACTACATTCGGTTCTGCTAATAACATGGTAGTTCCATTCTCGTGCAACCCCATGTTATAAGAAAAGGGTGTAATAGCAGCATGGGGCCTGAATCACGTTATAACCAAATACACACTTTAAAAGTTTGTACTTTACAAACGGTGTCACCAATTCGTCAATCCTGTATAATGAACTCAACATACCCTTCCTTTCCTCTCTGCCGTCTTTGACATGGTTGACGACACTACTCTCTCTCAACTTCATCCAACTACGAGAGTCTGCACTCTCCAGATTCTATTTTTATCCAAAATTGGATAATCCAAAAATTGAAAAATAGAAAATGCCACCGGTTTGGCAGCAGCTCTGAAGGAAAGAAACCAAAGTTAACATTTCAAGTTTGACATGATTCTTCATCAGCCTGCAGACTGATATTAATTCTGTTTCTCTCTCTACAGATGCTGCCAAACCTGCTGAATTTATTCAACATTTTCCATTTTTATTTCAGATTTCCAGCAGCTGCAGTATTTTGCTTTTATTCCATTCTTACCTCCATAGCCATAACTAAAATGTCACTTGTGATGGCATCGCTTCCCTTATTTGGGATCATAAGAGTATATGAATGGAAAATAAAAGGAACACACACCTTATCAATGGATTTATCTCAACAAAATGCTACATGTCAGATCCCTATCACATACAGTATTAATCTGCTTTCCTAATGGAAAGAATAAAGAAATTGTTACCATACCCTGCTGATAGCAGTCAGTTCTTCTTCTAACTTCATTACTGCTGTCTCATGGTTTTGCTGCTTATTAGCAAGCAGATAGTGAATAATGTTGGAACCTATCTTTGCAGGAACTGTCATTTAAAAGATAAAAGACCATGTAACAACAAAACATTGTAAACATAATACCTGTATGATATTTGTGGTTTATTCTTTTATAGAAAAGAGTTGATTTCAAAATGACTCATGACAAATAATTCAGTCATGTTGAAATGTAGTTAATGCTTCAGAAATAAGAGAGAAGAAAAAAACGTATGGAACTTACTCATCCACAGAATACTAGTTTTGAATTAATGTATCATTGAAATTAATGCAACTAATGAGTTCAAGAAACAGTTGGATAAAATTCCAGAAAGTGGGAATTGAAGGATATGGTGAAAAGTAAGTTTGGTTTTTCAGTAAGTTATGAGATGAAAAGGCCTTTCCATGTTGCTAAAAATATTATCTTCACAAAATTTCTTTTAATTTTAGTGTGCAATGACACTTTGTAATTGCTGTAGAGCTCCATGTATCTATGCATTTCTTCTGCATTTTTGAAGAGTATTGCATATTGTAAGGTTGGATTATATCATTTCAATTACCTCCTTACCTCCGACAAATTCAGATTCAGTTCTTTAGGAAGGGAATTTTCAATTCCAAATGAGAGGCCAATAGACTGCCTACCCAGGAGCTAAGTGGAAGGTCTGATCTGTATTAAAATTCTATCAGCCTGCAGCTCATCTGAAAAGAATGGGCAGAGGCAACTCTCTTGTTTTGGGCCAATGAAGATTGAGGAGCCTGGAATCATAGTCGTGAAGTTTCTGGGTATAGGGAAGGGGGCAATATGGCAGAGTTGGCCCAAACTTGTTTGTCAGGCTAGGATGAGCACTCAAGGATAAGTCTTACACTTATCTTGCAGGACCTTCACTAGGTGCCTGCCAGCTTTTGTTGAACAACCACCACATGTAATAGGAAGCTAATTTGGACATTAATACGACAGTAATTTGATTACTTTTATAATTGGAGTCAGGTCAAGACAACTATTAAATAGCATTAAAATAGCCATGGGCTGGAAAGCTAGAGAATTCTTTTATATTAAAAGCACATACTGCACTGTGCCCCTGTGAAGATAGTGGTGGTAGTATCACAGCATCATAGAATTTTTATGGTGCAGAAGGAAGCCATTCACCCTGTCATTGTCAGAAACAGGGTAGTACACCATAACCTGTCATTTTCAGGTCATCATCCTGTTTCTATTACACAGGAGATGTCAATTTCTCCCTCAAGAAATGAAAATCAATGGCAACAGTATGACACTATCACAGTTAAAAATCACACAACACCAGGTTATAGTCCAACAGGTTTAATTGGAAGCACTAGCTTTCGGAGCGCTGCGCCTTCATCTGATAAAGGAGCAGTGCTCCGAAAGCTAGTGCTTCAATTAAACCTGTTGGACTACAACCTGGTGTTGTGTGATTTTTTTAACTTTGTGCACCCCATCTCCAAATCATGACACTATCACAGCACCTTCAGGATGCAATGAAAAGAAGTGAAAAACAAGCTATGAATTGTGAATTTCCTTCCTATCGAGACAAGTCCTCTATGTAAATATTAAATGACAATAGGGTCAAGGTTGGTATAACAGTAGACTGAAGGCCCTACATTCAGTGTTCATCTGTGCAATTACTGGCTTGTTACAACACTGTTTCAGTATCTCTAAGCTAAGGAAAAGGGAAAGCAGTTGGTTTTCCTGCTCAGGTTGGTCCTTCTTTGTAAGTCAGTCTGTGGACATCAAGTGAGAATAGAATCAGGCTCACCCTCTATGTCCACTCAGAAAAATGGCCTACTGATTTAATTGTCTGGACGCAAACATTAAGAATGCTGTTTGGGTGAAGAAATGCCAACATCAGTGGAAGAGCTTTCCTCTTGAAAATGCCTTCAGGGACTGAGGGGGAGAAAATTGGGGAAATGCCCATTTAAATTTCAGAATGCATGACATCAAAACATACTTACCAACCACATCGGGAAGACCTTTCACCTCTCTCACTGCATTGTTCTTTTCGACAACTTCTTTAGGCTTAATGGCTGAAAGGACTGCATTTCTGCAATATCAGAAAGTGTGAATAATCTTTCCCAAAGCAAAATAAGTGACAATTGATAATGATAATAAAAATGAGCAAATATTAATCTGTTTCAAAAACCTGTCAATTTATAAAATAATTAATTTTGCCACTCTGAATTCTCCAGAAGTTTTGATACCTTGTTTTTCCTCCTATGTTTGCATAGTTTGCAATCAGTACCTATGCCGACTACTGTGCATTTAAATTAGTGTCAACATTCTGTGGGAAAAAGAGAATGACAAAAATGTTGGGAACTCAGATTAGGGAGACTGGATGCCGTCATGATCCTTATTCTGCCCAGAAACATTAACTTGTTTCTCACTCCATGATACCTGAGCTGCTGGAGTATTTCCAGCATTTTCCATTTTTATTCCTTGTTTCTGATCCTCACTAGAAATGATTGACATCGCTGGTATGGACCATATCAGGTTCAGCAGCAGAAACTCCTACTACTCTGTCATCTGCTGTTGCTTACAGTCAAAGCTCACAGGCTTGAGCCAAGAATTGGAATATTGCTACCTATAAAATCATACCTTAGTCTGAATTTGTGATTCCGAGAGAAATGAGGACAGGGAGGAAAAATTGAAAAATCATTAAAGTGGAAGGTGTTTCAGATTAAAATTCAAATTTTATTAGATTAATAATCAGCGTGTCTCATGGAATCAACATATCTACTATCTGTAAGGTTACACAGTCTTTCTTGGATTGGAAAGTTGTAACTATATAGTGCTGAGGGACAAAAACAGAAATTGCTGGAAAAGCTCACCAGATCTGGCAGCATCTGTGGAGAGAAATCAAAGTTAATGTTTCAGGTCAGGTGACTCTTCCTTAGTTCCATATAAAAACATATAAGACCAGCTATGATCTTATTGAATGGGGTAACAGACTTGAAGGACCAAAGACTTACTCTTGCTTCTAAGTCCCAAGTTCCTGTTTCCTAAATAATATTGACAGGCCATCTAAGCCATTGTGTACGTTGCTGCTTTGTCTTCATTCGATGTTATCTGTTGCTGTTGGTGTCAACAAATGCAGATGGTGTCCATCAAAATTAATCTATCAGTCAAAGAGACAGACTGAGATTGACTCTATACTGTTACCTGTGTAACACTGGATTTTCAGTGATGCCATCATTTAATAATCCTTCCATCCATGTACGCTGACGAGCTGAGAGAATGTGTCCTGTTGGTGTGTCCAAATGTCGAATAATGGGAATTCCCCCACTGTCAAGGGGAACTCCATGTTGCTGGGACTTTCTTCTTGCTTCCCCCAGTGTACGAACAAGTTGAACCTTTATAGAGGTAAAGATTGTTATAAATTGAAATGCACTTTGAGGTATGCAGGAATTGATACAATATCAAAAATAATTTTCTTCATGTTAAACAGGCTAATGATGATTTGTTAGAATCAAGAAAGGAGATATTGTACTGCAATATGTTCTACTTTAGGACCCCAACTTCACTAGCTTTCTGTTGCAGACACCAACTATTCAATATTCTCAGATTGAAATTCAGAAGACATAGCATAATAACACAGAGGATGGAATTTAATGCCCTTCCCCAAGGTGAGTTTGTTGGCAAGAAGGCATTTAACATGGTAGGAGGAAGGCAGGTAGAGACCCCTGCTTGTCTATGCCTTGGTTATAACCAGGGACAGCCTTCCCACCCTAACATCAATTCAAGCCCTGAAGTGAGCAATTAAAGCTCATTTAAGTATTTTTAAAAACCTATTCGCTCGTGAGATGTGGTTGTGACTGGCCAGCCAGCATTTATTGCCCGTCCCTAGTTGCCCGTGAGAAGGTGGGGTTGAGCTGCCTTCTTGAACTGCTGCAGTCCACATACTATGACCCACAATGCCCTTAGGGAGGGAATTCCAGGAATTTGACCTAAAGACAGTGAAGGAATGATCAGATTGGTGAGTGGCTTGGGGGTGAATTTGCAGGTGGTGGTGATCCCACATATCAGCTGCATTTGTCCTTTTAGCAGGGAGTGGTCATGTGCTTGGAAGATGCTGTCTATGGATCTTTGGTCAATTTCTGCAGTGTATCTTGTAGATTGTTCACACTGCTGCTAATGAGCACTGGTCAAGAAGAGAGTGGATGTTTGTAGATGTAGTGCTGATCAAGTGGGCTACTTTGTCTTTGATGGTGTCAAGCTTCTTGAGTTTTGCTGGAACTGCATCCAACCAGGCAAGTGTGGAGTATTCCATCACACTCCTGACTAGCACTTTGTAGATTAGCGTGGTGCTGGAAAAGCACAGCAGGTCAGGCAGCATCCGAGGAGCAGGAAAATTGATGATTCGAGAAAAAGGAATTCCTGATGAAGGGTTTTTTGACCGAAACATTGATTTTCCTGCTCCTTGGATGCTGCCTGACCTGCTGTGCTTTTCCAGCACCACTCTAATCTTGACTCTGATCTCCAGCATCTGCAGTACTCACTTTCGCCTAGTGCCTTGTTAGATGCCAGATAGGCCTTAGGAAGCCGAGCGTTGAGTTACTTACTACAGTATTCCTAGCCTCTGGCCTACTCTTGTAGCCACTGTGTTCACGTGAGTACAGTTGAGTTTCTAGTCAATGGTAACCACAAGAATGTTGACAATCAGGGAATTCAGTGATTGTAAAACCATTGAATGCCAAGGGGTGGTGGTTAGTTTTACTTTTTTTGGGTTCTGAAGAAGGGTTACTGGACCCAAAACATTAATTCTGTTTTCTCTCCACAGATGCTGCCTGACCTGCTGTGTTTTACCAGCAATTTCTGTTTTTGTTTCTGATTTCCAGCATCCATAGTTCTTTGATTTTATGGTCTCTAATTGGAGATGGTCACTGCCTGGCACATGTGTGGCATGAATGTCACTTGCCACTTGTCAGCCGAAGCATGGATATCTCAATCTGCTACATCCTATGTTCTCCCTGTGGCAGATGGGAGACTCACAGTGCAGGAACTCTGAAAAGATTTGCAAGCTTACAAGCGAGGGAGGAGGTCTCATTCAAAGACATGACCAAGCCTGGAACTGGAACTGGAAAAGTGATGTGCACTGACAGCCTACCCACTGTCCTTCCTGTCAGACTCGCTGCTTCATCCCTTATGAGTACCATCCCATTACTCCCAAATCCCACATTAAGACAACTGTGTCTGAGTCTCTCAGTGATCCTGGGCCTCAGATGAGTGCATTACCAGCACCTAACACCACTCCCCTGGTGATGCCGATGAGCAATCCTCAATTCCTCTGATTGGATGCCAGCTCTTGGGGTAATTTGCTCTGAGTCCTTGCTCAAGAGGAAGGTCTGTTGACACTTAATTTTGTTGGACCTTCCCCAAAGGAGGTGACAGTGGGGGGGCTCCAGCTGTGCTGCCCTTCACTGGGCAAGATGTTTTTCTCCAATAAACACTGTTGATAGTCTTTACAGCACAGGGACAGGCCATTCAGCCCAATGAGCACATCCCAGCTTCACATGAGCCTCTTCCCACCCTTCTTCATCTGATTCCCATCAACATATCTTTCTATTTCTTTCTCCCTCATCTGTCTGCCTTGTTTTCCTTAAACACTGTTCAACTCGACCACTTCTTGAGTATAAAGTACCACATTCTATCCACAACAACTTATAGACATAATCCTTACTGTAATGGAATATCCTGAGGCAGATAAAAATAACCAAAAATAACTGTACTAAAATGTATAACAACCAATTTTAGATGATTACTGTGCAAGGGTATATGGAAAAAGCAAGAAATGTAATGATGGTCACGATGCTCCTTTAAGGAGCTGGACACGATGGGTCCCATTGCTTCCTTCTGTGCTGTAACGCTTCTGATAAACAGTATAATGACAATGCAGAAACGATTTTGAATATCTGATATTGGTATTAGCCAATGAGGCTGATCATTGTTAAAGTCATAATGTCTTTACCTCAGCATCAAAGATTTGCCTGTAGACTTTTCCACTGGGTACAACACGGACTTCACCCATGATGAAATGGAACAGTATTTAGTCATTTAGAATGATTCAGGCAAGAAAGTAATTTGTTTCTAAAAGGGAGGAAAGGCATATTATTAAAGAGGATTCTAAATTTAGAGGCAAGTTCAATTGTGTTCATTGTGCTGGCAAAAACAATACACTGTGCTAACATTTCACCAATTTTACATCTGGACCCATCCCCACAAAATAATCACAGCATCAACAGCACAGAGGTTTGTTAGTTCACCATATAACACAACTTTATGAATGAACTGGGAGATCCATTCCCTGCTGAAGTTCAGGTCTGAGGCACACAAGTCGGGCGACCCTGACTGTACAGGAAATCCAGGAATGACCTTTGTAAGGCCATTAGAGATGCTGAGAGGCAAGAACAAACTAAGTTTGAGACCCAGACCAACCACATGGACACCTGTCATTTGTTGCAAGGCTTACATGACATGATGGGCTACAGTACAGTACATCCCTACCTGACAAGCTTAATGCATTCTACTCTTGCTTTAAACAGAAGGCTAGTCCCAACAGCCTCACTGTCACTTGCACCCACGGCCACTGCTGCAGATGTTAAATCGGAGTGAACCCATGTAAAGGAACTGGCCTGGATGGAAACCCCACTGTGCACTTAGATTTGTGCACACTGCTGGCAGGGGTATTCATAGACATCTTTAATCTCTCCTTAATACAATCTAAAGTCCTCAATTGCTTCAAGAAGACCACCATCATCCCGGTGCCAAAGAAGACTCATGCAGTGTGCCTCAATGATGCTGCCCGTTAGCTCTGATGTCTATAATTATGAAGAGCTTTGAGAGTTAGTCATGGCTCACATCGACTCCAGTCTCCCAAATTGCCTTGATCCTTTGTGATTCACCTACCAGCCCAACAGATATGATCTCCCTGGCCCTACACTTATCTCTGGAATATCTAGGTAACAAAGATACCTATCTTAGGCTTGTACCTATTGACTACAGTTCTACCTTTAACACCCTAATTCCAAACAAACCCATCTCTAAACTCCAAAACCTAGGTGTCAGCTCCCCACTCTGTAACTGGACCCTTGACTTCTTGACCCATGGACTGCAATCAGTAAAAGTAGGTAATAACATCTCCTCCGCCATAATCCTCAACACCAGTGCTCTGCAAGGCTGCATACTCAGCTTCCTACGATATTCCTTATATACTCACCACTGCGTGACCAGATTCTGCCCCAACACCCTTTACAGGTATGTTGACAACACCACCAATGTAGGTCTGCTCTCAGACAATGACAAGACAGAATACAGGGAAGAGACTAAGTGCTTAGCGGCATGGTGAAAAGACAACAACCCCTCCATCAATGGCAGCAAAACGAAGGAGCAGAGTGGAGGTCGAGATGGTTGACAGCATCAAGTTCCTAGGAGTGATGATCACCAACAACCTAACCTGGACCACCCATGTCGACATGACGGTCAAGAAAGCACAACAATATTCAGCATGTCCACAAGGAATGACTCTTATCAATTTTTATGGATGCACTGCAGAAAACAACCTAATGGATTTATTACAGCGTGGTACAGCAATTGCTGTTCCCAAGACTGCAAGAGTGTCATGAACACAGACCAATCCATCACGCAAACCAGCCCTCCATCCACTGACTCCGCCTATACTTCCTGCTACCTCGGGAAAGCAATCAACAGAATCAAACATCCCTCCCTCCTGGTTTTACTCAATCTGCACCTTCTTCCGTTAGGCAGAAGATATAAAAGTTTGAATACATGTGTGAACAGATTCAAGAACACCTTCTTTCCCGCTATTACCAGACTTTTGAATGGACATCTCAAATGTTAATTCTGATCCCTCTCTCTGCGCTGTAACACTGAGTTCTGCACTCTGTTCTGCTCCCTTGATGCACTTTGTGTGGAATGATTTGCCTGTATAGCTCGCAAAATAACACTCTTCACTGTTTCTTGGACATCTGACAACAATAAATCAATCAATCAATTTTAATGCACTGATTTGTTTGCAGGTTTTCAAGTTGGGATCTGTGGATCTGTGAGAGTCAACAAGGTTATCATCCTAAAGATTGCAATTTCTGTAGACTAATTTCATCTGATTGACAATCCAGCTACCCACAAATCCAGAAAGGAAGGATGACTTTGGGGTGGGGGATATCTGAATGCCTACCTGAACTGGGCTGTTACTGTTACTTTACATTTATCTTGCATACACCACATCAATCACAATAGAGACAATACACCATGTGTAAATAACAGCAACAGTACACATCAAACTCTTTTTAAAACGTATGCAAAACATAAGGATAGCCAAACATCTCCAGTTGATCAGGTAGACAGTGGTCATGTTACTGGTAATCTAGGTAGGTCCAGGTAGGTTTTGTGGCACAGTGGGTGGTGTCCCTACTTTTTTTTTGTGTTTTTTTTTTGTTTTCTTTTTCCTTTACCCCCTAACTGCGGTAGTGCTTACTTTTCCCCAGCACCCATGTCGTGTGTGAGCAGCTGTAGGAAAACCAACAGGTGTACAAACCTTTATGTCCCTACCCTGTATCCAGAAGCTCTGGGTTCAAGTCCCACACTAGGACTTAATGGTCATGGCATGTGCATTCATGAAGTAGTCAAACAGGATAATTATCAATCTGCAAAACCGTCAGCTATGACTGTTGGTAAGAGTGAGAGGATCTCCTGGTCAGATAGAACCGTGTATTAACACAATAGGCACCATGTGTTAAAACTGACTTCGTCACAGACTGTTCTCTATGGTCGATCTTAACCTTGGTTCAGCCAATTAGAGGAATAAAATGTAAGTGAACATGGCAAATATGACAAGACCAACAGTTTCAGCTAGTGCTCCCTAATGGGAATCCTACGTGATTCTAGAATTATGATCTGCTATGAATATCACAGCCTTGCCTGAAACAGCAGAGCCAAGCAACTTTTAAAGCAGAGAAACTCCCAACAAAATCATTCCGTGATGTATCTTTTTTGGATTGCCTTCCTGCAAAGAGTCTGAAAGCTGTAATCTAAAAGGCAAATTTCAAGCTTCGCTCCAAGTTATCATGACTGAAATGTTGCAAAGGTGTTTTTCCATAACTCACAAAGCAGTGACTTCCTAACAGATGCAGAGCATGCAATCTAAGGAAACTTTTAGGCAAGTGAAGAGTAATAAACATAGAATGATATTGCAATGAATGAGGCCATTCAGCCTATCATGCCTGAGTTGACTCCCTGATGAAAGAGCTATTCAACTAGCTTCACATCCCTGCTTTTTCAGGCATATATTTAACTTTCCCTTACAGGTTATTGTGAAGTCTGCATCCACCATACTTCAAGGCAAAATACATTAAGATTTTGAGGCAAACTGAAACCTGTAGGTTTGGGGGTAAGTGAGAGGAAGCAATAAAGAAGCCCATAATTTTTTTTAAAACACAGCAATTTGGCTGCTCTTCTTTTTTAAATTTGGCTGTTCTTATGTTTGGTTAGTTGGTACAGGAAGTCCTAAAGATTTTGTGTGCATATTTGCTATAAAAACTGAGTATCCTTCAAACACCTAGACTTACATAATACAGGGTGCACAACACGGAAGTGGGCCATTTGATTTGCCTGGTCTATGCTGGCATTTTATGAACTGCAACAGCCTTCACCTTATGATTGTCATTTAACCCCTTAACCACATCCTTCACCTTACCCTGTAGGGACTTGAACTCAGACCTCTTGGTCCAGAGGTAGAGGGTCACTATTGCTGTGCTACTCTTCAAGTTATGAAAATCAGGCTTGTTAACATTTTGGCCTGTTTTCATGTGAAAGTGGAACAGAGCTCCCTCCTGAAGTGCAACTATACTGTTGTCCACAACTGCTCCTTATAAGACTGAGTTCCACATTCTAAATTTATACCCTGACCTGAAACATTGATTCTGTTTTTCTTTCTCTTTCATCCATGCTGTAAGGCCTGCTGAGTTTCTCCAGCACCATCTGTTTATATTTCAGATCTCCAGAAACCACAGCAGTTTGCTTTCATCCACAACCTAACCACCCAATGGATCAAGAACTTACTCCTGAATTCACTGTTAAATGCATTGATTTAGATTAGATTCCCTACAGTATGGAAACAGGCCCTTCGGTCCAACACGTCCACACTGACCCTCCGAAGGGTAACCCACCCAGACCCATTCCCTGACTTGACTTTAACCCTGACTAATGCACCTAACACAACAGGCAATTTAGAAAGGCCAATTCACCTAACCTGCACATCTTTGGACTGTGGGAGGAAACCAGAGCACCCGGAGGAAACCCATGGCAGACACAGGGAGAATGTGCAAATTCCACACAGACAGTCACCCGAGGCCAGAATCAAACCTGGGTCCCTGGCACTGTGAGGCAGCAGTGCTAATCACTGAGCCATAGTGCCGCCCACTCTGATGACCATTTGCATGGATGATCTTTTGTCTCTCCCAAGAGTGGTAACTAACACTATCTTACTTTTCCCTGTGAAATCCTTCAAATATTTTCTAAGCCATCTATTCAGAGATGTTATTGCAAACCCTGGAGCAGTTTGGATTTGAACCCGGATCTCCTAGCTCAGTGGTTTGAACATTACCACTACACCACATGAGCCCTGTCAAATCTTTAATTAACAATATTTTAATTGCCCCATTCAGCATTGTTATTACATACCTCTGGAGCAGGTGGGACTTGAATCTTGGTCTCCTGGCTCAGAGGTGGGGACACTACCACAAGAGCCCTGTTGCAAACTTTAGTTTTGTCCAAACTATAACTTTTCCTATATTCCTGTTCAGAAGTCAACAACCACTGGGGAACAAGCCAGCTAATTTGTTTAATAGATATTTCCCTAATTAACCAGTTTGAAGATGTTATTATACACTTCTGGTGCAAATGGGATTGAAACCCAGGTCAAAGAATCACAGTCAAGGAGATGTACAGCACAGAGACAGACCCTTCGGTCCAACTCATCCATGCCGACCAGATTTCCGAAATTAATCTAGTCCCATTTGCCAGCACTTGGCCCATATTCCTTCATATCCATATACCCATCCAGATGCCTTTTAAATGTTGTAATCGTTCAATCAAGAAAGAACCCACTCTACTCGTTATTGTAGATTTACAGCACGGCTGCACTTAAAATCTATGCACTTATCTGTTCCTGTGCTGCGAGCTCTCCTGCACAGGTTCCTCTAAGGTCAACCATGAATTTTGCTGTTTGTTAAGTTTTCCTATTTGCACTCCCCTGGCTCAGAGGTAGGGACACTACCACTACACTACAAGAGCCCCGCCCAACCCTTCAGTGGATTAAACATCATTAGATCCACAAATATAAATCAGATCTAGATGACTTACTTGGCCATTGCGGTCGCTGATGATCTGGAAGCCAGGGTTAGGTTGACCATGTACTGTTCCTGGGATGAGCTTGAAGTTGCTGCCCCTCTGAGTTTGGCCGGTTGCCCCTGGTTACAGGGGAGGGGCGGGGCCTTTTGTGCAAACTCTCGCGAGAGCCTCCCGGCGGGCCCAGCCAAGATGGCGGCGTCCGTCAGTGAGCTGCTGCGGGAGATCGCCGAGCTGGAGGAACCGCTCGAGGAACTGCGGAGCCTCAAGACCGCCGTCTACTCGCTGCCTCTCACTGCCCTGCGCGACCTGGCTGTTGGCCTGCGCTTCGGGGTCTTGTTCGCTCTGATCGACAACAGCGACGACAGGCGAGTGTCGGCTGTAGGAGGTGGGGCCAGGGCCAGTCTGGGGAGGGCAAGGGGGAATGAGGGAGCAAAGGGGATAGGGATAGGGGGTAGGGATAATGGTAATAGAGTGAAGGGGAAGGGATATGGATATGGATGAGGGAGGGAAGGGGAAGGGATAGAGATAGGGGTAGGGATAATAGAG
>NC_057739.1:38442785-38460614 GCF_004010195.1 Chiloscyllium plagiosum | reverse complement strand
GGGGGGTGAGGTGAGTGGGAGAGAGAAGATTGCAGATCACAGGCAGTGAGGAGTGCAGTTTGTTGGATATAGGAATGTATTGGAGATGTTGGGGGCAGAGGTGAAGTTGAGGAAGAGAGATGGGAGCTTGGGAATTTATATTATTTTAATCAACCTGTTTGAACATGTTATGATCCTACCTATGGGGGCAAATGACACCTTCTGAACCAGTGTGGCCACTACTCCTATACTGAAAGCACTCAATGAGGAGAGTTTATAAACTAAATAACAACTGAAAGAACTGCAGATGCTGTAAATCAGAAACAAAAATAAAAATTGTTAGAAAAGCTCAGTTGTCTGGCAGCATCTGTGAAGAGAAATCAAAATTAATGTTTTGGGTCTGGTGATCCTTCCTCAGAATCTGTTTATATACTGACCAATTTGTGACCAACGTGTTCTCAATTTGCAGACTATTTTCACTATTTTGTATTGTTGTGATCACCTCTCTGGAGACAGTGCTCACAACAGGTATTCAGATAACTGGTAGTTTTTTCCAAGTTTATCTTAAATGTTGAACTTGCATAGCAAGTGCGCAGTATATGCAACATAAAGCACAACTGAAGGGACAAGGCATTTACAAGCTGGCAGAATGGTGTGGGTGGTATTTAATATGTAAGACAGTAAATGGGTGTTTTTGAGATTTGGCTATGTAAGTTGTAATCAATTCCAGCAGCAGCAATTAGATGTGAGAGACCCATGGTGCAATGTGTGAAGATGTCTTTGTGACCTTGTTAGTGCTTGTTCTGCCAGCAAAATAACTGAAGTCAATTATTGCCTGTTTATGCTGTAAGCTTCAGGCCTGTTGATTCAGACATAACTGCATTTGTAATTTAAAATTAATCTTTATTCATGGGCTTTGAATATGCCAGCAAACAGCAATGTAATTATAGCAGTGAAAGGATATTACACTCCCTATCTGCTGTAGGCAATTAAACAAAAAATAATTTATGGAATGTGGATGTCACTGGTTGGGCTAACATTTATTACCTGTCCCTAGTTGCCCTTGAGAAGGTGGGGGTGAGCTGCCTTTTTGAAGTGCTGCAGTCCATTTGATGCAGGTGGACTCTCAATGCTATGAGAGGGTTCCAGAATAGTGGCCCAATGATGTGGAAGAAATGGGGGTGTGGTGGTGAAGCTATACCCATGTCCATCTAGATGGGAGTCATAGTCATAGAGTCAGAGATGCGCAGCAGACCCTTCAGTCCAACTTGTCCATGCTGAGCAGATATCCCAACCCAATCTAGTCCCACCTGCCAGCACCTGGCCCATATCTCTCCAAACCCTTCCTATTCATATATCCATCCAGTGTTGTAACAGTCTGCGGGCTCAGGTCTGTGATTTGAACTGGTTTAAACAGATTGAATAGATTTTGGGGTATGAAAAATCCCAGGAAATTTAAACACTTGCAAGTTAGTGTCTTAGATCTTTAAATAAAACGTGGATGAGACAAAATTTGTTTAATTTTGGTGACTTGTGGTTGATTGAATTCAAAGTGAGAGAAATGGCTCTTAAAATTGCTAAAGAGGTTCTGGGATTTGAAGATGTTTCTCAAATTTGCCAAGAAAGTTTAGAAGGAAAGAAAAAGGCCATACTTTTAGAATTAGCAAATAAGTTAGATTTGGGTTTAACTAAGGACAAAAATAAAGTTGAAATTGTAAGGGAGTTACTCAAACACTTGCATGTGTCGGAGAAACAGACAAGTGCAGTAGAAGTAGAAAAACATAAATTACAATTGACGAAAATGGAGTTAGAAGATAAAGAGAGAGGGAGGAAAAAGAGAGAAGGTTCTTGGCTGAGCAAAGGGAGAGAAGAAAGGGAAAGACAGATGGGGAGGACTAATGCTATTGTACATGAAGTAGACATAGGGGATACTGCTCCGATAAAACAACATCCCTATCGGCTAAATCCTTTCAAAGACAGACAGGTCCAGATGGAGGTGGAGGCCACGCTTGACAAGGACATTATTGAATCAAGGCAGAGCGAGTGGAGTTCACTGATCGTCTCAGTTCCCAAACCGGATGGGACTCAATGACTCTGCATGGATTATCGGAAGGTCAACGCCGTTACAAAATCGGACTCCCATCCAATCCCTAGATTGGAGGACTATATCGAGAAAGTTGGACAAGCCAGTTACATCACCAAGTTGGTACCTGCCAGTAACCACACATTATCAGAGTCAGTGAAAGAAATTTCTGCAATTATAACCCCAAATGGGCTATATCAGTTTAAAGTGATGCCCTTTGGAATGAAAAACGCATCTGCCACATTCCAAAGGCTCATGAACAGAGTTGTGGCTGGGTTAACAAACTGTGAAGGCTTTTTGGACGATGTAGTGATCTCTATTAAGTCCTGGAAAGATCACATGATACAGTTGGCAGAGCTGTTTGAATGACTACGTGAAGCAAAACTGCTGATTAAATAAAACAGAATTTGCATAAGCAGAGGTGACATAACATCGGTCAGGGAAGGTTGACCCCACGGGACGCAATGATGAAGGCCATCGAGGAATTTCCATGACCAACCTCAAAGAAAGAGCTGCTTTGATTCCTAGGACTCAGCGGATTCTATCGGAAGTTTATTAGATTAGATTCTCTACAGTGTGGAAACACGCCCTTCGGCCCAACTAGTCCACACTGACCCTCCGAAGAGTAACCATCCTAGATCCATTCTCCCTAACTAACGCACCTAACACCATGGGCAATTTAGCATGGCCAATTCACCTAACCTGCACATCTTTGGATTGTGGGAGGAAACCAGAGCACCCGGAGGAAACCCACATAGACACAGGGAGAATGTGCAAACTCCACACAGACAGTCGCCCGAAGCTGGAATCGAACCTGGGTCCCTGGTGCTCTGAGGCAGCAGTGCTAACCACTGAGCCACCGTGCCACCCCAAACTTCAAATTTCAAACTTCCAAACTTCAACAGTGTAGTGGCACCGTTAACCATTCTGCTGAAGAAGAACACAAAGTTTCGGTGGACAGAACCATGCCAGGAGGCATTCGACCATTTGAAATCTATATTAACCACCAAACCAGTTTTAGCTGCACCAAACTTTTCAAAACCTTTTAAAGTTACCATTGATGCTAGTGATATAGGAGTTGGAGCTGTACTCCTGCAGGAAGATGAGGATGGGATTGAATTGCCAGCTGTTGATCTTCTTTGAAAAGTAACCATCCACCAGAGGAAATTCTCCACGATCGATTAAAGAACTATTGAGTTTGGTACTGGCCTTACAACATTTTAATGTGTATATCATGAACAATGTGTCAGAGACAGTTGTGTACACTGACCACAATCTGCTTACATTCTTAGAACGTTTTAAAGACAATAATATGAACTATTTCGTAAGTCTTATGTTAGACTTTTAAGTTAAAAATCATACATGTTGCGGGTCAGAAGAATGTAATTGCAGATGTATTATCGCAGATTTAACTGAGTTTAGATGAAATTTGTCTTTATTTAATCTTATACAGATAAATGGGAAGTAGTTAAGGTGAACTTAAAGTTATCTGTATGTTCGAGTAATGTGTTTAAAAAGTCTTTTCATTATGATAGTTCATTTTTTCTTAAGGAGGGAGGTGTTATGAAGATGTGGGTGAACTTTGAGAGTAAAATCTAGCAGTGACAGCACCAAGTGTTCTCAATAAGACACAATGTAACATGTGCTCCAGCTACTGGGATAGCTACTTGCCTGTTAACGACAAAAACAGATTCGAGTTAGGCCAATCGGTTTAAATTATACCCTGAAAAATACCAAATACCAATCAAGTTTGAATGGAGTATATTGACAATCTTGAAAGCCAATGACACAGTCCCATGCTTTGGGATATAAGACTGGGGAAAATTGAACACTTGGGAGGAGAACTGCCACCACGCCAACATCCGTAGATTGCTAGTCAGAACTCTCTGAGAGGTACCTGTCTAGAGAAGGAGTTTGCCCAGAGAAAAACCTCAACACCGGAGAGCCAGTCTACCGACGAAGATAAAGAGAAGATTCGACTGCTGGCTGGTTTTAAAATTTCAGTTTTTCTGTAAATCTTAATTGGGAGTTTTATCGGACTAGTAGTATAAGAGGGGAAGGTAAAAGATAGGTTATGAATAGTTGTTATTATCCTCTGTTATACTTTTAGAAATGAAGTTAACTTTACTTCAAATAGTTCTTGACCATTCGAATGTTTACAGCTTGCTGCACAGGATAAACCTTTTCTGTGTTGTTGGTTTTAAATTAAGCAGGAGGGTTTACTCCATGTCGTTACAATGGTGCCATTGAATGTCCAAGAGCAAACATTCAATTCTCGTATTGGAGATGGTCAGTGCCTGGCATTTATATGGCACAAGTGTTATTTGTTTATTTCGGCCCAAGCCTGGAAGTTGTCTAGGCCTTGCTGCATTTGAAAATGACCTGCTTCAGTTTGGAGGAGTAGCACACAGTGCTGAGCATTCCCACTTCTGACCTTAGGGAAGGTCATTAATGAAGCAGTTGAAGATGGTTGGCTCCACACGTGCAACCATGTTCCTATGTGCCAGCTATAACACCAGACAGAGGAGAAATTTCCACTTGTTTTCCATTAACTCTGGTTTTGCTGATTATTTTGTAAGCCTGATGCCAAGGAGAGTCACTCTCGCCTCATTTTTAGAATTCCAATTAACTTTATTCATGTTTCAGCCAAGGCTGAAATAAGGGCAGGAGCTGAATGGGCTTAGAGGTACCCAAACTGAGCATAGGTGAGCTTTTACTGCTAAATAAGTGATTGCTTGAAAGAATAGATTAGAACTCCTACAGTATGGAAACAGGCCCTTCGGCCCAACAAGTCAACAACACTGAGCCTCCAAGGAGTAATCCACCTAGACCCATTCCTTCTACCCTGTATCTACACCCCTGACTACACATTCCTGAACACTATGGGCAATTTAGCATAGCTAAACTGCGCATCTTTGGACTATGGGAGGAAACCCGAGCACCCGGAGGAAACCCACGCAGACAACACCCCTGACTACACATTCCTGAACACTATGGGCAATTTAGCATAGCTAACCTGCGCATCTTTGGAGGAAACCCGAGCACCCGGAGGAAACCCACACAGACACTAGAAGAATGTGCAAACTCTACATAGACAGTTGCCTGAGCTGGAATTGAACCCGGGTCCCTGGCGCTGTGAGGCAGCAGTGCTATCCACTGAACCACCGTGCCTCCCAAAGCACTGTTGATGACCCCTTCCATCATTTTACTGATGATGGAGAGTAGACTGATGGGGTGGTAATTGACTGGGTTAGATTTGTTTTGTTTTTCTTATGTACGGGGCATATCTGAGTAATTTTCCACATTGCTGGGTGGATGCTAGTACTGTAGCTGTACTGAAACATCTTAGCCAGAAGCATGCAAGTTCTGAAGCATGAATCCTTTGTACTATTGCTGTATTGTTGACACGGCCCATCCCCTTTGCAGCATTAGGGCCTCCAGCTGTTTCTTCATATCCTGAGGAATTAATCTAATTGACTGAAGACTGGTTTTCAGTAATGGCAAGATGAATCATCCATTTGGCACTTCTGGCTGAAGATTGTTGCAAATGCTTCAGCTTTAACTTGTGCACTGATGTGTTGGGTTCATCCATCATTGAGGATGAAGATATTTTTTGAAGCCTGTACCTCCAGTGAGTTGTTTAACTGTCCACCACCATTCACCACTGGGTGTGGGAGGACTCCAGAGTTTGGACCTGATCTGTTGGTTCTGGAATTGTTTTGCTCTATTTTATTACTTGTTGCTTATCCTGGCATGCATACAGTCCTGTGTGTAGCTTCACCAGCATGGCACCTCTTTGGGTATGCCTACTGCTACTCCTGACATGTCCACCTGCACTCTGGTGTCGATCCCCTGGCTTGATTGTAATGGGAGAAAGGGCTTATGTCGGGCCATAAATTTGCAGGTTGTGTTTGATGGCCCTCAGCACCTCATGTATGCCTAGTCCTCATTTACTAGATCTATTCATAGTCTATCATATTTAGCACAGAGTGCCCCACAAAACAAATGGAGGGCATTTTCAGTATGAAGATGAGACTCTCTCGACAAGGACTATGCAGTGATCACTCTTACTCATACTGTCATGGATAGATACATCTGCGACAGGCAGATTAGTGTGAATGAGATCAGTAGGTTCTGTTTGGTTCTACTGGTTTTTTACCACCTGCTACAGACTCAGTCGAGTAGTCCTTTTCTTTAGGACTCTACCAACTCAATCAGTAGTGCTGCTGCTGAGCCACTCTTCGTGGTGGACATTGGCGTTTCCCCAACCACTGTCATCCTCACCGAGAGTGGTGATCAACATGGAGGAGTCAATATTCATCAGCCAAGCAGGTGGATGGGTAGGACATGGTAAGCAGCAGAAGGTTTTCTCTCTGTGATGACGTGAGATTTCATGGGATTTGGCATCCATGTATGGACTCCCAGCACGATTTCTTCCTAACTTTTGTCCCACTGTGTGGCCATCTCCTGCTGGGTCTGTCCTGCTGGTGGGACAGACAAACTCAGGGATGGCGAATGTTTAGTCTGGGGCATTGTGTGTAAGGCATGATTTCACAGAATCTCTACAGTGTGGAAAGAAACCCTTCAAGCCATCATGTCTGCACTGACCCTCCTACCAAGTCCAAGCCCCTTAGCCATCCCTGTAACCTGTGAGGCAGCAGTGCTATCCATAGAGCCACCATGTCATCTACAGTATGAGTATGACTGAAAGTTTAAATATGATTCCATGGATCTAACTCTTAGGCTGTTGCCTGAGTAGATTGTCAGGAAGCTCTCCCAATTTTGGTACTAGCCCCCAGGTATTAATGAGGAGAACTTGGCAGGGTCAACACAGTTAAGTTTGTTTGTTGTTTCTGGTGTCTTAGTTGATGTCAGATAGCCTGTCCAGTTTCATTCCTTTTTTTTTGAGATCTGTGATTAGCTGTACCTAGAGGTTTGTTTCTTCACTGGAGGTTTCATCCAACTCCTTGTTTGTTTCTCTTTTACACCATTACTGTGTGCAGCAGTTCCCTTCTGCTCACCTTTTTACATAAACTTCATTATGCAACTCTGGTCTTGCTTGTTTGATACACTTCAGTCCTGGCAGTAAAAAAAATCAATAAACATCGACTACCTGTCACCGAGAACCCCTTTCCACACCTTGAAAAAGACGTCTGCTTTTGGAAGCTATCCAGTTATTCCAGATATTGATTGACTGCACAATATTGTGGTTTTAAACTAAATCATTGTCCTAATCACAAAGATAAACGTTCACCCGGTTTCAATATGCTCAGTGGCCTTTCGACGAAGCATTGACATTATTACATTGTCAAGCTCCATCAGATTGATTCTCTCTATGCTGGTTTCTTGCATTCATCTCGTGATCTTTTTAAAATATCTCTCAATTGCAATTTATGGAACCTTCCTGTCTATAATTAGCAGCAATATCTGCATAACAGTAATTATACAACATTTCAGGTCGTCTTACTATGAGCAGTACTGTGTAAAGATCTTTATTCCTATTGCTTGTATCAGTTGGAGACTTCATTTGCTATGAATTTTAATCATTATATTTACTGTTCCCTGAGTTTACAAGTTTCTACTCCATTGTAAATCGTAGTTTATGTTTTTAATGTTTGGAATGATTTTGGAAAATTGAGTTTAATTTATCACATTTAATAATCTGTGGGCATAAGAAACTCAGCAAGAAAACAGCTATATTTTGTTAAAGTCCAAATTGATAATAAGTTCCACTCAGGATTTAACCCACCATCCATTGTGTGACCTAATCCTAAACGATTCAGGCAATCCTTAATGTCTTCTGGCCATTCAGGAACAGACTGTAAATACTTTCTTGTCGCTACACCCAAATCCCAAGGGCAAAGGAAGCTCAAAAATGATTCTACTGGGCATACAATATTGTTACATTTCCCTAAGATTTGTGCTTTTTTTTTACCAGTCAACTTTCCAAGTACGTTGTCTGTCCAGTACAATTTTTATTTTATTTATCAAAATCCAATTATCCTCTTTGTTCAGGGAGCAGATTGATACATCTGTTGCGATTCTTGATCGACTTCTGCAAGCTTTGGATCCGGTCTACCTGGCTCAAAATTTCAGAGTGGAACTGCAAAAAGGACTTCAGCATTCAGATGATAACGTTAAAATCCTGGCAATGTCCCAGGTAAGGTGGAAGTCTGATTTTCTTTTTTTGTTCTTACTGTTTTCAGTTGCAACGACCCAAATCTGGTTATTGCCTGAGCTTTCAGCAACTTACACTTTGGGCCTTCGTTGCTTTTTGTTTTCCATTTCATAAAATGTCTGGTGAAATTAAAGTCAATATGCGCACCCGCAAACAATGACTGAAGACTTTGAATATAATACAATATAAAACCATATTCGATGTTATTTCAGACAAATTAGTTTAATTCAGTCTAAAGTGATTGTCATCATGCACTGAAATTAATGAAAAAGGCAAACAGTTCTCCACTACTTAATTCAGGGCAGTTACTTTTTTTTCATATGTATTGAATTTTTCATGACATTCACCATGCAAACAAGCATTTGTGGAATTTATTTATTTGCTGGATATTGGTGTTACTGGCTGGACTCAACAAGCCTGTGCTGCCTTTCTACTAGACCTGAAAATACAAACATATAGATGATTAGAGTTGATATAGGCCCCGCCCTCCATGATTGATGATGGATATGTGAATGTATTTTTGTTTTTAGTGTCATTCCTAACAGTTTAACAACAATGCATTGAGCATTTTATGAAAATTTGCAGTTTGAAATGTGCTTAATGAAGAAGTCCACAAAGTCAGGGCAGTGTGCTATGGATGGCACAAACTAACGTTGAGGCAAAACTGCATGTTTACAAAACGTCTCTCTTTTTCAGTTATAACATTGTTCCTATTGGTCTTTTACACTGTTAACTTTTCCAGATTGGACGAATTGTTGAAAATACAGACGCGGTGCCAATAATTCTCAGCTCGCCCGAGTTGCTTAAAGAGATGATTCATAGCATTGGTGGAAAGAAAATATCTGTTGCAAAAGAGGTGAGATACAAGCCAAGTAATTACTGAGGTACTCTGAAAGCTCTTTGGTGTCCTGCATTTCACCACAAGGGGCAGTGTTGTCTGCTGGCATGTTATATTGACAGCCTATGTCAAAAATACATTTTTTTAACGAGACAAGCGTGTTACTAATTCTTTGATGAAATCATGGAAATCTACAACATAGGAGGAAGTCATTTGGCCCATTTTGAGTCCTTATGGGGTATTTGTCAAAGTAAATCCTGAATAAATCCAATACTGTATTCTCCTTCTGCACTCTGTAGTTTCCTATGCTAGTAAATGTTAAAGCACTGCAAAGTGATGATTTGGCCGAAACTGCTGAAGGAGTTTTGGTAGGCAAGTTGAGAATCAGGAGGTTGACATCTGAAGGTAAGCCCACTTGAGCATTTTGTTGCAGCTGAATTAAAAGACCTGGGGACATTTTCAACAAATATAGGATCAATGATTTATCTTCACTGGTCACATATGAGACTAATCTTTCAAAGAAAGATTCTGATGATTGCATTGCAAGTTGACTGGTGCCAGTTGCCTTGTGGATGCATTTTTAATCAGTTTTTGTTTTATTTCCTGTTTCTGTTGGTAGGTAACCTTTGAATTTTGTATGATAACAGAATGCTTGGTAGACGCTTGCCACTCCAATGGCTTTTCTACCCTTGCTCTGCTATGTCTTTACTGATGCCAAGTCCCATTCACTCATCAGTCGTGCCCTCATGGACAGGACTCATGGCTCCTAGTCAAGCAAATTCTAGATTTTAAAATTCACTTCCTTGTTTTCAAGGCCTTTCAGTGCCTTATACCTCCCTAGCTTCAAGCTCTCCAGCCCCACAAACCTGAGGTACTTGCACTCCTCTAACACTGAACCTCCTGAGTACCCTCTATTTTGAGTACTTGTAATTGGTGGAACTCCAGAATTCCATCCTTAAACCTCCTTGTCAGACACTTTATGCAATCTAACTCTTTGACCATTTCTCCTCATATATGGATCCGTGTCCAACTTTGTTACATAATGCTCCAGTGGAAGTGCCTTCAAATAACCATTACGTTAAAGTTACTGTGTAAACACATGCAAATATTCTTGGCATTATATGCAGGCTTTTCTTGTCTTGGGTGATATTTTCTGCACCGATCAAGGGAGCAAAAGTCAAAGTAATAAATTTATTGATATTTCTTTCTCACCAGGCAATCAAATCCCTTTCAAGAGTTTCCCAGAGTAAAGCTGGACTTGATGCATTGTTTATGACCAATATGCTACAAGATTTGAAAGATGTCATGGCTACCAATGATGTGGTGCGATACAGGATCTATGAGGTATAGTGCATTTACTGGAATTGTGTACCTTGTGTACACTCCTTCCGATAATATTCATCACCACCTATATCTTTTTTGTTTTTAAAAATATATATTCTTTTGATTTTTTTTTTTCCACAACTAATTTTGTATCCTTCAGTTTATAGTTGGTGCCAATGGTTGTCTTTATTAAATAGCACGCGTCACTTATTACTTTTCATCATTCATTGGTCATTTGTCTCTTAATTCACTAGATGTGTACAGCTCCCTTTTTAGATTGTCACATATCAACACTCTGTTAAGTAGATGCAAAAAAAAAAAGTAGGTGATTTCTTAAAGTTTATTTTTGTTTCTAACTGGAGTTAAAACATTCCCTGAATGCTGATAACATTGACTTTCCAACCTTGATAAGAGGACAGAGAGAGGACTTTATAGAGCTACCTCGAGATGTTCATCGTTAACAAAAGCAGTAGTGCAAGAATTCAAGTTTAGTTAAGAAAAGTTAAAATACAGAGAACAAAAAATCTCATTCTGAGGATAATGAATGTGAAACAGTTGGAGTGGAAATGGAGGGTTTCAAAAGTGATACTTCAAAATAAATTCACAGTCAAGATCAATGAAAGAAGCAGGCTCGATGGATGGAAATGGTCTTGCTGCATATTTCTGTATATCACACCCTCATGTTTAAATACTGCAGAAGCTTTGCTCCTTCCTGTTTCTGTGACCACCTATATTCTTCCAACTCTCTTATCTCCCACTTCCTCTGCTGCATCGTAAACTGTCGGCTGGAATTCTCTCACATCACCCTCTCCTCTGAGACATATCTTAAATCTAGCTCTTCATCTAAGTTTTTGGCCCCTGCATGATGCTCCTTGTTTGATTTAACATTGATTTTTTTGACTGATTTTGCTTCTGTTGAGGGCCCTTCAACATTTATTTCTAAACTTTGTAAGTATAAGTTCTTGCAATAGTCAGAACAAGTAGGGTCATTCTTTGTTTGTACTTTCTACCTGTAACATTGTAAGCAATATAAAGAGGTGAATTTGGAACAATGCTTCAGTCTGAAGTGTGGCAGAATGTCAGAGGTTCCAACTAGTGCCTCACAACCTTTGGATTGACGTTAGGGAGCTTCTGCATTGGTTGGTGTCATAGGTGCATACAGTTTAGTGGAGATAAAAGTACCTTTGCTTTCGTAATGCCCCTCTTGTTGTGATATTGAATCTAAAGTGATTTGAGTCTTCTGTTTGTCAAAGTTTTCTGTTCAATCTTGCAAAAGAAACTATTGGTTATATTGCAGCTGTTCGCATGCAGATTTTTGGCGTTTTCCCTTTTTTTTATAACTGTTCCATGGGATGTGGATGTCCCTGACATCACTGCTTTTTATTGCAAGTCCCTAAGTGAACTGACAGACTTGGTCATCGCGACCTACAGCATGGAAACAGACCCTTTGGTCCAACTTGTCCATGCCGACCAGATATCCCAACCCAATCTAGTCCCACCTGCCAGCACCCGGCCCATATCCCTCCAAACCCTTCCTATTCATATACCTATCCAGATACCTTTTTAAATGTTGCAACTGTACTAGCCTCCACCACTTCCTCTGGCAGCTCACACACACACACACACCACCCTCTGCGTGAAAAAGTTGCCCCTTAGATCTCTATTATATCTTTCCTCTCTCACCCTGAATCTAGGGGCTCTAGTTCTGGACTCCCCCACCCAGGGAAAATACCTTGTCTATTTACCCTATACATGCCCCTCATGATTTTATAAACCTCCTATAAGATCACCCCTCAGCATCCAACCCTCCAGGGAAAACAGCCCCACCCTATTCAAACTCTCTCTATAGCTCAAAACTTCCAACCCTGGCAACATCCTTGTAAATATTTTCTGAACCCTTTCAAATTTCACAACATCCTTCCGCTAGGAAGGAGGCCAGAATTGCATGCAATATTCCAATAGTGGCCTAACCAATATCCTGTACAACCGCAACATGATCTCCCAACTCCTGTATTCAATACTTTGACCAATAAAGGAAAGCATACCAAACGCCACCTTCACTATCCTATCTACCTGTGGCTCCACTTTCAACGAGCTATGAACCTGTACTCCAAGGTCTCTTTGTTCAGAAACACTCCCTAGGACCTTACCATGAAGTGTATAAGTCCTGCTAAGATTTGCTTTCTCAAAATGCAGCACCTCACATTTATCTAAAATAAACTCCACCTGCCAATTCTCAGCCCATTGGCCCATCTGATCAAGATAGCGTTCTAATCCGAGGTAACCTTCTTTGCTGTCCACTACACCTCCAAGTTTGGTGTCATCTGCAAACTTACTAACTATATTAACTACACATCCAAATCATTTTATATAAATGACGAAAAGCAGTGGCCCCAGCACAAATCCTTGTGGCACTCCGTTGGTCACAGGCCTCCAGTCTAAAAAGCAACCCTCCACCACCATCACCACCACCCCCTATGTCTTCTATCTTCGAGCTAGGTCTGAATCCAAATGGCTAGTTCTCCCTGTATTGCATAAGATCTAACCTTGCTAACCAGTTTCCGATGGGGAACCTTGTCGAACGCCTTACTGAAGTCCATATAGATCACGTCCACCGCTCTGCCCTCATCAATCCTCTTTATTTCTTCTTCAAAAAACTCAATCAAGTTTGTGAGACATGGTTTCCCACGCACAAAGACATGTTGACTATCCCTAATCAGCCCTTGCCTTTCTAAATACATGTACATCCTGTCCCTCACCACCGACGTCAGACTCACCGGTCTATAGTTCCCTGGCTTGTCCTTACCACCTTTTCTTAAATAGGGGCACCATGTTAGCCAACCTCCAATCTTCCTGCACCTCACCTGTGACTATCAGTGATACAAATATCTCAGCAAAAGGCCCAGTAATCACTACCCTAGCTTCCCACAGAGTTCTAGGGTGCACCCGATCAGGTCCTGGGGATTTATCCGCCTTTGTGTTTCAAGGCATCCAGTACTTCCTCCTCTGTAATATGGACATTTTTCAAGATGTCGCCATCTATTTCCTTACATTCTGTATCTTCCATGTCCCCCTCCACAGTACATACTAATGCAAAATACTCGTTTAGTATCTCTCCCATCTCCTGGGGCTCCACACAAAGGCCACCTTGCTGATCTTTGAGGGCCCTATTCTCTCCCTAGTTACCATTTTGTCCATAATGTATTTGTAAAACCCCTTTGGATTCTCCTTAACTCTGTTTTCCAAAGCTATCTAATGTCCCCTTTTTGCCCTTGTGATTTCCCTCTTAAGTATACTCCTACTGCCTTCTAAGGATTCACTCGATCTATCCTGTCTATACCTGGCATATGCTTCCTTCTTTTTCATAACCAAACCCTCAATTTCTTTAGTCATGCAGCATTCCCTACACCTGCCAAACTTTCCTTTAACCCTAATGGGAATATACTGTGTCTGGACTCTCGTTATCTCATTTCTGAAGGCTTCCCATTTTCCAGCCGTCCCTTTACCTGCGAACATCTGCCTCCAATCAGCTTTTGAAAGTTTTTTGCCTAATTCCATAAAAATTAGCCTTCCTCCAATTTGAACTTCAACTTTTAGATCTGGTCTATCCTTTTCCATTACTATTTTAAAACTAATAGAATTATGGTCGCTGGCCCCAAAGTACTCCCTCAGTCACCTGCCCTGCCTTATTTCCCAGGAGTGGGTCAGGTTTTGCACCTTCTGTAGTAGGTACATCCACATACTGAATCAGAAAATTTTCTTGTGCACGCTTAGCAAATTCCTCTCCATCTAAACCGTTAATACTATGGCAGCCCCAATCTATGTTTAGAAACGTTAAAATCCCCCACAATAACTGAGGTCTCCTTACAAATTTATTTCTCAATTTCCCATTGACTATTAGGGGTCTATAATACAATCCCATTAAGGTGATCCACCCTTTCCTATTTATCAGTTCCATCTAAATAACTTCCCTGGATGATTTACCAGAATATCCTCCTTCAGTACAGCTGTAATGCTATCTCTTATCAAAAATGCAACTCCCCCTCCTCTCTTGCACCCCCCCCCCCCCCGTCTTTCTATCCTTCCTGTAGCATTTGTATCCTGGAACATTAAGCTGCCAGTCCTGTCCATCCCTAAATCACATTTCTGTAATTGCTATGATATCCCAGTCCCATGTTCCTAACCATGCCCTGAGTTCATCTGCCTTCCCTGTTAGGCCCCTTGCATTGAAATGAATGCAATTTAATTTATCAGCCCTATCTTGTTCTCTGCTTTGTCCCTGACATACAGTCAGGGACAAAGCAGAGAACAAGATAGGGCTGATAAATTGCATTCATTTCTCAACTGTACCAGTCTCAGATTGATCTCGCTTCTTTTCTCAACTGTACCAGTCTCAGATTGATCTCTTTCCTCACTATCTCCCTGGGTCTCCCCAACACCCCCAATCTTACTAGTTTAAATCCTCCTGAGCAGCTCTAGTAAATCTCCCTGCCAGTGTATTAGTCCCCTTCTAATTCAGGTGCAATCCTTCCCTTCTTGTACAGGTCACTTCTAACCCTGAAGAGATTCCAATGATCCAAAAATGTGAACCCTTCTCCCCTGCACCAGCTCCTCAGCCATGCATTCATCTGCTCTACCCTCTTATTTCTTTTCAGAGGGTAGTTAAGAATCAATCACATTACTTTAGGTCTGGAGTCAAGACCCGGTAAAAATGTTTCCCTCGCATCAGTAAACCAAATGGGTTTTCACAACAATTTAATGACAGGTTTCATGATCACTAATACTAAAGTTAGTTTGCAGTTCCAGATTTTGTATTCAATTTGGATTGCACCGGCTGCCGTTCCGCCTACTCTCGGTCATCAATTTGTGCCACTCGTAATAAACTACAAGGAGTTGTGTTAGCTTTCCCTCTTCTCTGCCTGTCCCTTTTGATCTAACTCTCAAACTGGGCTGCACTAAACCTTCACTGTATGCAGCTGTCATCAATAATGTGGGAGAATAGGCCAGTGAAATTGACGTGGAATCCATGGTGTTCGTAGTTATTTAGTGGCACCATGTTATATATATCGTTTACAGCTTTAAAGTATGACCTTAGAGTCAATAAGCACATTATTGTATGCTAATCGGGAGGAAAAAAGGCTGCATTATTTAATTTGTTGAATTGCTGCTAAGAAGTGCAACTTATTAATCTAAATCTATGGCCCTAAATAAATATGACTATTCCACATCCTAGTTTGACAGCATCATTAAACTGCGTTGTGTTATTGCCTTGCAGCTTGTGGTGGAAATCTCATCCGTGTCGCCCGTCTCCTTGGATTATTGTGGCAACAGTGGTTTGATCACTCAGTTACTCTCTGAGCTCACAGGAGATGATGTTCTGATCAGGTGAGAATGTTCAAAAAATGATTTAATTTCAAGGAATTTTCAGTTATTAACTCAGAGCTGTGGATGTTGGTATCTGTTACTTGGATGCATGGTTGGGCCATCTTTCTTGGTTGTATGGGGTCACTTTCTCATTCTGGGCCTGAGCTTTGGACTGATGGAAATGTACTGTTTTTACCTGGCCTGGAGGATGTATGTCTGCAGATCCACAATTGGAAACTGAGTTAAAGCAGGGCTCCATGCCAAGTGGAAGAGGAAATGGCAATGGTGAGCGAAACGTCGATTCTCCTGTTCCCTGGATGCTGCCTGACCTGCTGCGCTTTTCCAGCAACACATTTTCAGCTCTGATCTCCAGCATCTGCAGACCTCACTTTCTCCTCAGTAAAAGTGACCATTGATTGTCAAGCTTGATCACTGACATCCTTGAGAGAAGGAAGTCAGCTGTCCTTGCATGATCCAGCCTACGTGACTGCAGGCCCACAGTAATGTGATTTTTTTAACTATCCCTCTAAAACAGCTTAGTAAGCCACTTGATTCAAGGGCAGCAAATGCTGGTCTTGCTGGTGGTGTACACAGTCCATAAAAGAATAAAGGAACCAAAATTGTTGCTGAGGAGAAATAGAACCATCCGTCTGAAGGTTTTTCTGGCACCATGCAAACTCGCAACAACATGGAACTGTATCACCATTTTGTCATGAATAGGCAATCTCACTGCAAGGGTGGGAGGATGGGAATGATGCATTGGTGCAGCGGGAGTTAATTTATGGCTCTGGCAAATGAGATACGTTATTGGGCCAGATTCATCATGTCTCTGACCTGGGAGCGTTTGCTTGCACTTAGTACCCAAAATAGAAAAATATTTTCCTTAAATTGCGAATCTTCTTGCCTTTCTAAGATTGCCCTCCACATTCTTTGCCCTCCCTTCACCAACCTCTATGAAAAACATATGCAGCCTATTGACCCATCACCCTATTCCCATTCCTCAATTTTGAAATTCTCACTTCTTATTTTCAGATCTCTCCATTGCCTCACCACTCCCTATTTCTGTAGCTTCTTCTAACAACACAACCTACCAAGTTCTTGACACTGCTCTAAATTGGGCCTCTTAACAATCCCCCGCTTTTGTCACTCTTCATGTGGCATCACTTGCCTAGGCCATTTCTCTCTCTCGCGCTCTCTCTCTGTTAAAAAGGCTAATTGACCTACACCTAAGTCCTAAGTTGCGACACAGCTCATGTGAATCACGTTCGGATGTTTAATTGAATAAAAGGCACTCTGTAAATAAATGTTGCAGTGCCTGATTCAAAGAATTAAGAGTCTTTTTGGTTCACTTTCAGAGCGACTGCTATAGAGATGGTCACCGGACTCGCTCAGAGTCAGCATGGTCGACAATATCTTGCTCAACAAGGCATCATTGATAGAATCTCAAATATGATCATTGGTGCAGAGTCAGATCCTTTCTCAGGCTTTTATCTACCAAGTAAGTAAAGGGAATTTGTGTGTGGAGTCTGAGGAGGTAGGGGAAGCCCTAAATGAGCTTTTTGCTTCTGTATTTATGAAAGAAACGAACTTTGTAGTGAATGAAACCTTTGAAGAGCAGGTGTGCATGCTGGAATGGACAGAGATAGAGGAAGCTGATGTGCTGAAAATTTTGTCAAACATTAAGATTGACAAGTCGCCAGGCCCGGACCAGATTTGTCCTCGGCTGCTTTGGGAAACGAGAAATGCAATTGCTTCGCCACTTGCAAAAATCTTTGCATCATCGCTCTCCACTGGAGTCGTACCTGAGGACTGGAGAGAGGCAAATGTAATTCCTCTCTTCAAGAAAGGAAATAGGGAAATCCCCAGCAATTACAGACCAGTAAGTCTCACATCTGTCGTCTGCAAGGTGTTAGAAAGGATTCTGAGGGATAGGATTTATGACCATCTGGAAGAGCATGGCTTGATTAAATACAGTCAACACGGCTTTGAGAGGGGCAGGTCATGCCTCACAAACCTTATCGAGTTCTGTGAGGATGTGACTGGAAACGTTGATGAGAGTCGAGC
>NC_057739.1:38425506-38442277 GCF_004010195.1 Chiloscyllium plagiosum | reverse complement strand
ACTGAAGGGCTTATCTTATGAAGAGAGGTTGACTGAGCTCGGACTTTTTTCATTGGAGGAAAGGAGGAGGAGAGGGGACCTAATTGAGGTATACAAGATAATGAGAGGCATAGATAGAGTCTAGCCAGAGACTATTTCCCAGGGCAGAAATGACTAACACAAGGGGTCATAGTTTTAAGCTGGTTGGAGGAAAGTATAGAGGGGATGTCAAAGGCGGGTTCTTGACACAGAGTTGAGAGCATGGAATGCGTTGCCAGCAGCAGTTGTGGAAGCAAGGTCATTGGGGACATTTAAGAGACTACTGGACATGTATATGGTCACAGAAATTTGAGGGTGCATACATGAGGATCAGTGGTCGGCACAACATCGTGGGCTGAAGGGCCTGTTCTGCGCTGTACTGTTCTATCTATCTTCTGTCTATCTGAGAGAAAAGTCCTTTAAAGCCTGTTTGAGGAGAGTTTTGATCACTAGTCTCTGTATTATCTACTTTGATTCAGAGATAACCTTCTTTTATTTTAGTACTGAGTGCTTTGAGATGTTCTATTGTATTAAACATGCTATCCAAATACAGGTTGTTTTGTTGTCAGTATATTACTAGCTATGATTTAAAAGCCGCAACTCCATAGAATTCAGGTAACATCTTAAAGTTTGAACAAATTATTCACGTCACTGTTTTATTCAAAAGACTCTAGTTTAGATTTGATTAGATTCCCTACTGTGTGGAAACAGTCCCTTCGACCCAACCAGTCTACACCGTCCCTCCAAAGAGTAACCCCCTAGACCCATTTCCCTCTGACTAATGCACCTAGCACTATGGGCAATTCAATGTGACCAATCCACCTGACCTGCACATCTTTGGACTGTGGGAGGAAACCGTAGCACCCAGAGGAAACCTGCACAGACACTGGGAGAATGTGCAAACTCCACACAGACAGTCGCCCGAGGCTGGAATCGAACCTGTGATCCTGGTGCTGTGAGGCAGCAGTGCTAACCACTGAGTTTAATGTATCTCCAAGCAGTACTCACTAGCCTATGAAGGGGGAGAATTAACCAGGATTCCTGTGACAGGAGTCTAAAGTTTCCTTTTGGCTGCAATCTGATATTTCCTCAAACAGCAAAACTAAACAAGGAACAGACAGACCATGCACAGATGGGATTGTCTGAAAAACCCATCTCATTCACTCCTGCTCTTTATGGAAGGAAATTTGCCATGCTTACCTGGTCTGGCTTATTCATGACTCCAGATCCATAGCAATGTGGTTGCTCCCTAACTGCCCTCTGTAATGGCCGAGCAAATCCAAGCGTCCTTAGGGAGGACAACAAGTGCTGGCTTTGCAAGTAACAAGCAATACTCCCCTTTTTAAGAGGTATGGTTGTACAGTAATCTGAAAGGGACGGTGCAGTGCAGCAGGTACACAGTACCCAGCAAAGAGAATTAAGGGTGGCATTTTGGTTGCCCCTGCTAGTACGTGTGTGTGTTGGTAGGTTCTGAGAAGAGAATGGGATTATTTCACCTGCAAGGAGCGGTAGACATTAGGAGAATGTCCACCTGGCAGAAAATTCTAGAACTTGGAGACAGCACTGTTTCAGAATAAAGGGCCCTCCACTTAAGATGGACATGAGGAATTTCATCTGACATTCACAGATCTTTGGCATTGTTCCTCCTGGAAAGCAGTGACGCTGCTTCATTGAATATGTGTAAGACAAAGCTCGACGGGCTTTTGATTTGCAAGAGAGTCGCAGGTTCAGTGGGGACTGTCAGAAATATAGACTTGGCTCCGATCAGCCATGATACCGCTGAATGATGGAGAGGGCTTGAGGGGCCAAATGGCCCACTCCTTGTAATTCATGTTGGTTTGTAGAATCAGCTTGTTGCTATTGATTTACTGTTTTACCACAGAGTCATTTAGAGCTGAGTTTCCACAGAGTGTGGATCAGTGACTTCAGGAAGAGAGGGAAGCAGGGGGAATTCATTCCTTATGGTTCAGATGGGAATTCTTCTTGGCAACTTCCTGTAAAGGACATGTTGAGATTGGTGACTGGGAGTAATGGATGTGTTAAATTCGGTCATGCCATGTATTTGAACACCCGAATGTGCACTCAGGTGCAAGTATTTTTGCATTGTCTTGTTGTACTGGTGTCTTGTTCATTCCTTGCTCTAAGCTTGTATTTTCTGTTTTCCTTTTAGATTTAGTGAAATTCTTTGGAAATTTGGCAATGGTTGACAGTCCTCAACAGATCTGTGAGCGCTACCCTGCTTTTATTGAGAAGGTGTTTGAGATGATCGAAGGGCAGGAGCCAACTATGATTGGAGTTGGTCTCGATACCATTGGAGTTCTTGGATCATGTGTTGAAGGAAAGCAAGTCCTACATAAAACGGGTAAACTATGTTACTTCAGATCCCAGCTGAATGATTCACAACTGAGATGAATGTTGTTTGTTTTTAAAGTTGAGTGTAAGGTTCCATATTAGTCATTTTCCTAACTTACTAGAATTCCAGTTATAGTTCACTTTTGTAATGCTGATGTGCAGGTGCCGTGTAGCTGATTTATTCTCCCTAATGATAGGGAATTTTGTTAATAACCTTATTTACCAAACGCGTCTTCCATATTACTTCAGTAATCGAAAGGTTAGTTAATTAATTTAGGTTGGTTTTCCTCACAATTACATTTCAGCCTTGTTTACCATCAATTTTCTTGTAGCTATCCACTTCTGTATCGCAACCACTATGAATCAATTACCGGATGAGAAAATAATCTGCTTTTCAATGGTGCTCTGCAGTTATTCACAGCAGAATCATCGAGTTATGGAGATGTACAGCATGGAAACAGACCCTTCAGTCCAACTCATCCATGCTGACAAGATATCCCAAACCAATCTAGTCCAACCTGTCAGCATCTGGCCCCTATCCCTCCAAACCCTTCCTATTCATATACCCATCCAGATGTCTCTTAAATGTTGCAATTGTACCAGCCTCCACCACATCCTCTGGCAGCTCATTCCATACATGTATCACCCTCCTGTGTGAAAAAGTTGCCCCTTAGGTCTCTTTTATATCTTTCCCCACTCACCCTAAACCTATGCCCTCTAGTTCTGGACTCCCCCACCCCAGGGAAAAGACTTTGTCTATTTACCCTATTTATGCCCCTCATGATTTTATAAACCTCTGTGTTGTGACCCCTTAGCCTCCGATGCTCCAGGGAAAACAGCCTTAGCCTATTCAACCTCTCCCGATAGCTCAAATCCTCCAACCCTGGCAACATCCTTGTATGTCTTTTCTGAACACTTTCAAGTTTCACAACATCTTTCCGATAGGAAGGAGACCAGAATTGCACGCAATATTCCAACAGTGGCCTAACCAATGTCTTGTGCAGCTGCACATGACCTCCCACCTCCTGTACTCAATACTTTAACTAGTAAAGGAAACCACTAACCTATCTACCTGTGGCTCCACTTTCAAGGAGCTATGAACCTGCACTCCAAGGTCTCTTTGTTCAGCAACACTCCCTAGGATCTTACCATTAAGTGTATAAGTCCTGCTAAGATTTGCTTTCCCAAAATGCAGCACCTCGCATTTATCTGAATTAAACTCCATCTGCCACTTCTCAGCCCATTGGCCCATCTGGTCAAGATCCTGTTGTAATCTGAGGTAACTTTCTTTGCTGTCCACTACACCTCCAATTTTGGTGCCATCTGCAAACTTACTAACTGTGCCTCTTATGCTCACATGCAAATCATTTATATAAACGATGAAAAGTAGTGGACCCATCACCGATCGTTGTGGCACTCGACTGGTCACAGGCCTCCTGTCTGAAAAGCAACCCTCTACCTTTGAGCCAGTTCGGTATCTAAGGGCTAGTTCCCCCTGTATTTGATGAGATCTAGCCTTGCTAGCCAGTCTCCCATGGGGAACCTTGTCGAACGCCTTACTGAAGTCCATATAGATCACATCTACTGCTCTGCCCTCATCAACCCTCTTTGTTACTTCTTCAAAAAACTCAATCATGTTTGTGAGACATGATTTCTTATGCAGAAAGCCATATTGACTATCCCTTACCTGTGCATTTATTTGCTTCCAGCTCTGTCCCTTTGCTCTCCTCTCCTCATCACTTTTCTTTGAAAATGCTGACTTACCCTGGAGTATGATGCAAATGTTGGTAGCTGTCTTCTGTTCCCTAATCTCAACTTGCATTCATTCCGGTGAATGCAGTCTGTGCATTTGAACAGGATATCAAACTTAAATTTTCCTCATCCTTTCGCATCTGTGCTCGCACTTTTCGGTGAAGCCTCACAGGATGGTAAAGGAAAACACAACCTGACACAGAAGCCCAAGTGTTTCAATGGAAAATAATCGCCTTGAAATGTCAACTGTTTCTCTCTGCAAATGCTGCCTGAACTCCTGAGTATTCCTAGCATTTTTTTTAAAAAGGTTTTATTTCAGAAATTTGGTCTATTGTTTCCCTCTGTTTCTCTACCTCTTAAACAGCTTAGGGAAACTGCATTGTAGTAAGATTAAAATCAGTTAATTCCGTGTTGGCTAATGATTCAAACTTGTTCATTATTTTTTTTAAACCTTTGCAACAAATGAATTCCTGCTGAACATTTTTAAGTTTAACACTAATTACTTGTACATTTACCTTAACTGCATTCTGTGTACCGTACTTGAAGGCAGCATGTTGGGATTTTTGATTCTTCTTTGGGAACAAGACACTGTTGCCAAGGTGGAATGGTGGGGATCAATTTTAAGAACAGTGCACTGTTTTGGGAGTCATAGTGTGGGGCAATTTTGAGGTTCAGCCGGCTCAGGAAGATGTTAACATATTATGGGTGTTTATCCGTTGTTGCCAGAAGGATCTCGCAGTGCATCTTGTAGATGGCAGTGATGGCTGAGCTAGTCCGCTTGTTACAGGAATGATTCACTCTGGACTAGTTAAGGCAGTGCGTATAAATCTGAGTTGGCTGTCCAGTTCCTGCGAGAAAACAGTCTGAAAATTGCTCATGGGGAATATTGATTTGAGAACGGGCTTCAGGAACCAGGAGTTCATCCGAGGGCGTAAAATCCCCCCACCCCACCCCACTCCACCCTGGTGCGTCCTGAGACACACAAGGTGTGGTCACTGAATCATAATCAGACTTGACAGGATCAACTGTAGCACCTTATTTGCTTCCCCTGATTAGTTAAGCATGCAGTTGATGTCACACTTCACTGGGGTAGCATGCTGGAGATTGAGTCCTGTTTTCTCCAGAGTTGTTATAAAGTTAAAGTATTTATCCAAGTATTCAAGTCCCCAATTTAATTTTCAGATTGACTCAGGCTAACAGAAAACATGGATCAGGTTTCTGTAGTTAACAAGAACTGCTGTGTTTTACAGGTGAGCTACTGTGAACTGTTGACATAACTCTGAGTTAAAATTCTAACCTCCTCCTTAAAGTTATTCTATGCATAGATACCAAAAACATTGGTGTTATGGGTGGAATGGAAAACAAAAGCAGCATTGAAAGCAGTTCAATGGCCCAGTTCACAAGGTTTCCTGTGATGGTCCTTTTGCTTGCTATGACCTTCATGGTGTGGTTGTGCTGTAGGCAAGTCATGCTTCTGGTTTGGAGTTGGTAAGCATGTATCCTGAGAGACAGGCAAACTTGTATTTCTTCTCACAGAAACTTGTCTGCTTTTTTGCTTTTGAGCACTTGTCCACTCTACTTGTAGCTCAGTTTGGTTATAATATGACAAGACACATCATTTCTTATTCCTCTGATATCACACTAAAGTGCAGAATAGAAATTTTAAAGTCATTTGTTTTCCCAAATGTACTGTTTAGGTCGCAACTTCCAGGAGGTTCTGAGAAGGCTGGGTTCCATCTCGTGCAATGCCTCCACTGACTTGCGGGTGCGCTGCCTCGATACAATTGCTTCTCTGCTCTCTCTGCCGGTAAGAGCCCAGGGAAAGCTTTCTCAGAAAAAATGAGGGGAAGTGCAAAAGATTCTGGATTTGATACTCCATTTTTAAAAATATCTGCTGCGGGGAGGGAAGGAACAACTTTTGAATTGACCCTCGTGGTCAAATTAAAGCCTGGCATTTATTCCCACCAACACCAACAAAAAGCACTTGTAGCTGTTTCAAAATGCATTAAGAATAAAGTAGCAAAAATGAATTTCTCTGAGCATGTTTTCTGTATTTTTATTTTCCTAAAGCAAGTTGCAGCAAAAATGGTCCACATCTGCCCTATAGAATAATACCATTTAATTTTTAGGAAAAAAATGTCCTTTTCAGAATTGCCCATTATTTAAATAAAAGTGCACTGAATTCCCATTGCCCTGCATGTTATGCAGGAAGGGGAGTTGATAGCATTATGGTTATGTTACAGGCCTAGTAAGCCAAGGTCCCACACAAATTCAGGAATAATTGTGGTCCCAGCACAGACCCCTCTGGCACTCCACTAGTTACAGGTTGCCATCCTCGAAATGTCTCCTTTATCCCAAATCTCTGACTTATCGTAGAATCCTTTACAGTGCTCCTAAGAGCATCCCACCCTATCCCCTGAACTGTGCATTTCTCACGGCTAATGCATCAAGCCAACACATTGCTGGACACCACAGGGAATCTTACCGTGGCCAACTTACACACCTTTGGGAGCAAACCAGAGCAGAAACCCACACAGATACAGGGACAAAATGCAGACTCCACACAGACAGTATCCCAAGACTTCTATTCGTTTGCCAGTCCTCTGTACCTGCTAATATGCTGCTCAACAGCATGTCTCCCAGGCCCATAGTATTGTTTGATTCTTGGCTGCTGTTTAACCCACTTGATTTAAGGGCATTTGGGTATAAGCAACTGATGCTAACCCATCCAGTGAAGCTTACATACCAGCAACAAATAAAATTATAAGGGGGCCTTGCGTAGCCATGTATTGATCGTTCTCAGTCAAAGCCTGCTGCTGTACTGAGCCTTAAATGTATTCATTATAAGCAGCCTAGATGCTTGCTTTTTATGTGACATTTCACCTTCAGAGTGATGTGAAAGGTGAGTGGTTATGTATGTGGTTGACCTGACTGTCGATCTTCAGGTCACTCTCAATTTGGTTATCTCTTTCAGTCAATCGAGCAACCAAGGCTGGGTATATGAACAGGAAGGGTCCGGAGGGATACGGGCTGCGTGCTGGCAGGTGGGACTAAATTGGGTTGGGATATCTGGTCGGCAAGGATGGGTTGGACCGAAGGGTCTGTTTCCATGTTGTACATCTCTATGACTCTCTGACTCTATAAGTCACTTCTTCGTTACCCACTCAGTAACTGAGAAGGAAGTGATATTGATTTTAAACTTATAAAAACAGGAGAAAAGATACAGACTGGTTTGACAGTTCTGTCAAATTGGAAAGCAGTAAAATTGCATTTTTACAATCTAAAACCAGGACAGAGAGAAGAGGAGAGTGCAAGAGAGAGAAAATGGAGTGACTGGGCAACTGCAGGTAAAAGTCTTCTGTAAAGTGGTTTGTAGCGGTGTCTGAGCTCTGCAGTGATACAGTAGCAATCTCTGCGGTTTTGAGTAGTTTAATTACTAATATTATAAGTGATTTTCGTTTGTAAATTGGAAACAAAGCCAGGAACTGAAGTGTCATCCATTCCAAAAAAAACTGAGTGTTCATAAACTGCTTTTCAAATTCCTATGATTTAGCTTTTACTGTCCTGTGTTGAATTCTGATCTCCCAGGTGTTTATTAAAGTGTACCAGCCATCAGCTGTCTCCTGCTACCAACATCAATACAATGTGCTCCTTTTGTGCTGACTCCCTCCCCCAGATTGTATGTATTTCACATTAAATCCTTGTTGTGAATTATATTGGTCCATTATGATCCTAATAAATATTTATGAGAGATCCTTGGCTTCATAATCACAAATAAGCACCACAAATAATGGGTGGCACGGTGGCACAGTGGTTAGCACTGTTGCCTGACAGCGCCAGAGACCCGGGTTCAATTCCCGCCTCAGGCAACTATCTGTGTGGAGTTTGCACATTCTCCCCATGTCTACGTGGGTTTCCTCTGGGTGCTCCAGTTTCCTCCCACAGTCCAAAAATGTGCAGGTTAGGTGAATTGGCCGTGCTAAATTGCCCGTAGTGTTAGGTGAAGGGGTAAATGTAGGGGGATGGGTCTGGGTGGGTTGTTCTTCGGAGAGTCGGTGTGGACTTGTTGGGCTGAAGGGCCTGTTTCCACACTGTAAGTAATCTAATCTAATCAAGCTGGTTTGACTGCGCAGAATAAAAGTATCTCAATAAAGTTTCCAATAGCTTGTGAGCTTTGTAGAAAACCTTAGTCCCTGTTAACAATTGTTTCTTATAGCTTCCCAGGGAGAAATCCATTTCTAGTTCCTGTATTCTGGAGATCAGGTTGATCAGACTGGATCAAACTGACCTACTCCATGCCTGACTAAACATCCTTTGTGGAGTTACAGAGTTGGGAGTGGACATTTGAAGTCCAATGGATCATGTGTCTGCACGGCTCAGTGGTTAGCACTGCTGCTTCACAGCGCCAAGGACTCTGGTTCGATTCCAGCCTCTGGTGACTATCTGTGTGGAGTTTGCACATTCTCCCCATGTCTGCGTGGGTTTCCTCCCACAGCCCAAAGATGTGCAGGTTAGGTGGATTGGCCGTGCTGTAGTGTCTCGGGATGTGCAGGCTGGGTGGATTAGCCATGGGAAATACAGAGTTACAGGGATAGGGTAGGGGGATGGGTCTGGAAGGGATGCACTACGGAGGATAGGTGTGGACTTGGGGGGCTGAATGGCCTGCTTCCACACACTGTAGGTGTTCTGTGATTCTCGTGAAGTTGCATAATTACGTATAACTCAATGGATTCTAACCAAAGATTTCTATAAGGATGTGTAATCAAAAAAAAAATCTTTTCGGTAATACACAAAGTAAACATACTTTAGACAGTAAAGGCATGGGTGTTATCCTTGGTTTTTGGGTTAACTACCTGAAATGAGCTGGGAGGACATAAGGTCTCTTTGGATCTTTCGGAAAGATATTGCTACATTGTTTCATTGAGTGAATTTCTCTGCGTCCACACTGTTTCCTTTCAGCTTTGGACTTGTGGGCTGAAGTATTTTGCAGGGTTACTTGGAAAGATCTGCCTTGCCTCTTCAATGTACTTAAAACCCCTGAATAATTGATTTAAATTTGTGCGGAAGCTGCTTTATCAATTCTGAATGTCTGTTTAGTACCTTACGCTGGGAGATGATTGCATTCTCGCATCTAGAATAAATCTTCGGTCAATTTACCTTTGACCTGTGTTGATGATCTCAGTTGCCTCTATGTGATATATTTGTATGAATAAAATTCACACAATATCTACAAAGCTGAGCCTGCGAACTGTACAAGCTGTCAGTCAGCAAAAGTGCATTCCAGAGCATGTGAGTTCTTAAGCATCTTTTAGCAGCCTGGACTGTGGAGGAAGTCTGATTCACAGCCTTGACCTGCACAGTGGTGATGTCTGAGACCGTGGTGGGAGGTGGAGTCCCCTGAGAGCTCCAGGGCATCCCAATGTTTGGGTAAAATGAGAGGTTCTCCGCCTTGGTCGTTCAATTATAACATGATCCAGCTATAATGTAGTTTCATTTTCTTTACCCCAACATCCACAATATATCAGATTTCGACTACATTTATACAATATAGTCTGTAAAGCTTTTGATATTTGCAAGAGTTGAATGTAATTCTTGAGACTAAAGGGGTCTAAGAATATGGCGTGAAAACCGAAATGGTGTACTAATCATGTTGAATGGCAGATGCAGGCTTGAAGGTCTAAGTCGTCTATCCTGTTTTGTGTTTCTAAGTCTTACCCCATGGAATGTGTCCATTTTAAAAATAAAACCCTGCTATACTCAATGGGTATTCTCCTGTCTCTGATCTGTGAATTTCTTCCAAACATGCTCATGATTATCTCTACTGCTATCGTGTTATATATTCAGCCAAAGCCATTTGATCTTTCTTTTACACCTTTGTTTTACTTTGTCATCGGTTTCACAGAATGATCAGCAGACAGAGGACCTTTTAGCAATGACAGAGACCTGGTTCCACACTCTGCATAGCCACCCAATGGAAACATTCTGCAATATGAGCTCTCAGCCGTTCCCAGAAATTCATATTGGCGCATTGAAGATCTTCACTGTGAGTCTTTTATCATTAGCTTGAAAAATCCAATTTCTTATTTATCATAAGTTTAGACATCCTGACTGAATGTAAAATTCCATAAGGCATTGCATTTTTAGCTAAGCGGTTTCACTGGCTGATCCGGTTAAGTAAATATAGACATGTTTGTTTATAAACACTTGTGTATTTCATTGCATGTTTGCAACTAGACCAACCATATCAATACCATGGCTGCAAAAGCATGTTGGAGACTGGGAATTCTGTGAGGAATAACTCCTTTTCTGATTCCCTAATGCCAGTATGCCACAAAGCATAAGTCAGCAGGGTTATGAAATACTCTTCACTTGCCTAAATGAATGCAGCTCTGACAACCCTGAAGTATCTGGATACCATCCAGCACTAACCAGCCTGCTTGATTGGTGTTTCATCCATCAATCTAAATTCATTTCCGTTACCACCAATGCACCGTGCATACAGTGTGCACCATCTAGATGCACTGCAGTAACTCATCAAGGCTCCTCCAATAGTGCCTAACAAACCTGTGACCTCTACCATCTAAAGGCAAGGGCAGTAGAAGCATGGGAACACCTTTTCAAGCCACTCCCCATCCTGACTTGGGACTGTATTAATGTTCTTGTACTGTCACTGGGTTAAAATCCTGGAGCTGCCTTCCTCTAACAGCACTGTGGGACTACCCAAACCACAAACTGCGTCAGTTCATGAAGGCAGCTCCCTGTCGCCTTTTTGAATTGAGCACGAAGTACTGGCCTCTCCAGTGAAGCCCACGTCCCAGACAAAGAATTTTTAAAAAGTGGAAGCTTTGGAATTACAAATCAAACGCCAGTGAAAAAGCAGTCTTGAGCATGTAAACATAATTCTTTTGAAATGTTATGAAATCTGTTGTGCAAAGCACTTTATAAATGCTTGGTTGGTTTGAATTTTTTTTTTGTGCTGAGATATTACTTTAAAATATTACAGCAATGTGTTTAAGGAAGTCTTGGGGTTTTACATATTCTGCTGCTGAATGGGACACTCGCATTGTTTCTCACATTTCTTTTGAAATACATTTAAAAGTTTATCAGTTCCTCCTGTATTCATTGAAGTTGAAGATATAATTTGAGCAACAGATTGAAGTGCATTGAGTTTTGCAATTGTCCCACACCCCTGTCTTTCAAATCATCATTTTGTAAATAAAACAACAAATACAGGAAACACTCACCAGTTTGGTAGTATTTGTGGGGAGAGAGAGAGAACATGATTGAAAGGTAAAACATGATATTCCCTTCTCGGTCTTCCCCTTTTTATTTCTGTCTTTGTTACTACAATCTGTTAGTTCTATCATTTCCGTTTATAGGCAATTGCTAGCCAGCCCTGGGGTCAGAGGCTGATGATCAGCACCCCTGGATTTGTGGAGTACATTGTCGATAGGTCAGCTGAACCTGACAAACCTTCAAAGGATGCCAAGTTCGAGTTGGTAAAAACGCTTGTGGATTCCAAGACAACAGCTGAAATCTTCGGGAACCAACATTACCTCCAACTCCGAGCTTACCTGCGGGAAGGCCCTTACTTTGTGAAAGCAATTGCAACTGTCGCTGTGGACGGAGAGTAATCAACCAAACTTGATCATTAAAAACACTGTTAGCAGAAAAAAATAAGTCTTTAAATTAATTATTAACCCACTTTTGTATAGACTTGCCCTGAGGAGCTTGGCTTCAAATGAGTGTTTCAATCAAATGGAATTTTCAAGCTGGCTGATCACCTCATCATTTCCTGTTGGCTTCCAAGCTACATAAAGGATGGTATATAATGGAACTTAATCTGTTATAAAAGCCTGACGCACTGAGATTTCAGGCCAGAATGGTATCTTTTTCTTGTAGGTTGTCCACATGACTCTGTCCAAATGAAAACTAGTTATTTAATGAAAAGTAGCTTTTAAAATTTGTAAAGTTTGCTGTTTGCAGGTTTTCATTCACAAAGTTACTGGAAACCTTTTACAGCAGCTCCCACGTGTGCAGCAAGTTTCAATTAAAATGAGACTTTTGTAACCTGTGACTACCCGTCTCTTGTTTTAAGAGGATAGTGGAAAGCACTGCATTAAAGTTTCCGTGTCTGACTCGAATTTGTGTACTTCCTGCAGCCAGAGAAGCTGCAACTTCCAAGGCAAGTAAGTGCCAATCCTGTAGGAAATTGTCTTATTTTGGATTCGGGGGTAAGTGAAAGCAGACCGGGGAAGGGTTTTAGGCCCGGTCTGACAGGAAATGGAGTGGGGTGGTCACTAAAAATAACATCACTGGCTGGCAACCTGATTTCCTGAGACCACCCCATCTCCGGGTTCTTTACCTAGATGTGGACGAGAGAGTCTGGATTTTCCAGTCAGCCTTCAGGCACACAGCAGGCAGCCAGTTTCATTCCCTAATCTGGCTGATAGCGGCTGCCTCCAAGTTGGTTTATGTTCTGGCAGAAGTTGTGGAGTGGTTACCTCTGTTCTGTGGAGCCCTCTCCTTCACTTACCTGACATAGTGTCCTACAGTTGCTTTAAAGCTTTCAGGCCTTCTGTCGGCCCTTAGAGAGCCACCAGCCACTGGTTATTAGACAGTGAGACACCATCTAGCCAGTTCACTGGGTGGGTGTAAGGTGGAACCACAGGAATGTGAGTGTTTCCCTCACAGACGTGAGGTGGGGGAAGGTCCGCGGGGAATGTTCTGTCCCACGTTTCTGCAGACCACAGTTAGTACGTCCATTTGGCTTTTTCGAAGTCCAAGGATGTTTGCAGCATGTGGACATTTGAAACCTGGATTCCACCAAAGTAGAAATTGTTACGCCATGGGGTAAACCCCTCTGCTAATTTATAACCAGCAGCACAGAAAAGATGTATCTGAGCAATAATCTGTGAAAATTCAAGAGGTCAAGAACTATTTAAAGTAAAAATTAACAACTTTATTTCTTAAAGTATAAAAGAGCATAACAACTATTTACAGCTCCTTCCTCTACCTATCTTTTACCTTTCCCTTCTACAATACTAGTCCAATAATACCCCCGATTAAGTTTTGTTGTGTCAATCTTATCTTAAAACCAGGCTGCTTTCTGTTCTTCTCTGTATACTGGTTGTCTTTTCTTTTTGGGGATTCTGCTTCACTGGTTACTGATCGATACATTTTGCGAGCTATTTTTCCAGCAGCTTTTACATGCTGGTGGCGTGGCAGTTCTTCTCTCAACTGTTCACTTTTCCCCGGTCTTATATACCCAAAGCACCGGATTGTATCATTGGCTTTTAAGATTGTCAATATACTCAATTCAAACTGGATTGGGATTTGGTATTTTCTGGGTACAATTTAAACTAATTGGCTGAATTTGAATTTGAATTTGTTTTTGTCTCAAGCAACCCAGCCAGTGTTATTTGTTCTGAACCCAATGTTGCATTGTAAAGTCTCTAGCACAAGGTGTGCTTGCCAAGTCCATCACTCTTAAAGGTACAGTACACTTCCACACCTACATGACACCTCCCCCCTTAAGAAAAAATTAACCATCATCATGAAAAGATGGCTTTTTTTCTGTTTTTAAACACATTACCCTAACATACAGATAACTTTAATATAAGTTCACCTTAACTACTTCCCATATATATTAACTGTTACATATATATTAAATAAATACAAATCTCATCTAACTCTATCAGCTAAATCAGCGATAACGCAGCTGTGATTACATTCTTACAACCTGCAACATGTATGATTTTTAAATTAAAAATCTAATATAAGACTCCAATGAATAGTCTCATTCTTGACTTTAAAGTGTTCTAAGAATGTAGTTGGATTGTGATCCATGTACACCACCATCTCTCTGACACATTGTTCATGACATGCACATTAAAATGTTGTGAGGCCGGTACCAAACTCAATGGTTACTTTTGATTGTGGAGTATTACCTCTGGTGGATGTTGATCTTCTTCGTAAAGTAACCAACTGACAGTTCAATCCCATCCTCATCTTCCTGTAGGATTACAGCTCCAACTCCAATGTCACTAGCATCGATGACAACTTTAAAAGGTTTTGAAACGTTTAGTGGCTAAAACTGGTTTGGTGGTTAATATTGATTTCAAATGGTCGAATGCTTCGTGGCATGGTTCTGTCCACCGAAACTTTGTGTTCTTCTTCAGAAAATCGGTTAACGGTGCTACTCCACTGCTCAAGTTTGGAACAGACTTCCGATAGAACCCGCTGAGTCCTAAGAATTGAAGCACCTCTTTCTTTAAGGTTGGTCGTGGAAATTCCTTGATGGCCTTTGTCTTTTGCATTCTGTGGGGTCAACCTTCCATGACCGATGTTATGTCATCTCTGCTTTTGCGAATTCAATTTTATTTAAGTTTATCACCAGTTTTGCTTCTCGTAGTTGTTCAAAGAGCTCTGCCAACTGTATCATGTGATCTTTCCAGGACTTAGTAAAAATCACTACATTGTCCAAAAAGACTTCACAGTTTGTTAACCCAGCCACAACCCTGTTCATGAGTCTTTGAAATGTGGCGGGTGCGTTCTTCATTCTAAAGGACATCACTGATTTAGCCCATTTGGGGTTACAAATGCAGAAATTTCTTTCGCCACCTCTGATAAAGGTACCTGCCAGTAACCACGCATTAAATCCAACTTGGTGATGTAGCTGGTTTATCTGACTTTCTTAATTCAGTCCTCCAATCTAGGATTCTGTGCTCGTGAGACAGGTAGCTTACTAACCTATCCCACTCCTCAAGGGCTTCTTCATTTTTAATCTATTTTGAGGCACATCAAAGTCCACATCATCTGGATTTGATTCCTCACTCTGCGGGGCAGTAACTAACACCTGTTTCTCCAGTTCTTTCTCTCTATCGCAATACGGTTTTAACATATTCATGTGACATACCTGATAACTTTTTTCCATCTGGCATCTTTACTAGCTAATTTATTTGACAACTTTTTCTCAATTTGACAGAAACCACTGAACCTGGCTTTGAAGGGATCTGCTATCACTGGTAACGGTACTAACACATCATCCCCTCGAGAAAACGTCTGAGTCTCAGATCTTTTATCTGCCACCTGCTTCATTCTACACTATGCCCTCTTTAGATGCTGTTTAGTTAACTCACCTACTCAATTTAATCTCTCCCTCACCTCCGATACATAATCTAAGTGTGAGATCTCCAACTTTGATCCTGTCAATTTTTCTTTAATTAATTTCAAAGGACCTCTCATTTCATGACTGAATATTAACTCAAAGGGAGTGAACTGAGTATATTCATTTGGGAGATCTATAATGGCAAACAATACAAATGGGACACCATTATCCCAATCCTTCAGGTAATCCTGACAGTGTGCTCTCGACATGGTCTTCAAGGTCTGATGCCACCTTTCTGAAGCTCTCTGGGATTCAGGATGATACGTGCTGGATTTAAAGTGCTGTATTCCTAAGCTATCCATAACCACCTTAAACAACCTAGCAGTAAAATTTGACTCTTGGTCTGACTGAATCTCTCTGCATAGCCCATACCATGTGAAGAAAGTTACTAACTCCTCCTACTACCCTTTTTGCTTTGATACTCCGTAATGGAATTGCCTCCGGAAATCTGGGAGACACATCCATTACGGTTAACAAGTACTGGTTCCCACTTTTAGTTCTCAGGAGGGGACCTACACAATCAAATATAAACCATGTGAAAGATTCTTCAAATGCAGGAATTGGCAACAAAGGGGCTGGTTTTATTACCGCCTGTGGCTTACCTACCATTTGGCATGTATGACACGTATGGCAAAGTTGACCATATCCTTGTGCATTCCAGGCCAATAACGATGTTTTTGACCTTAGCCTGAGTCTTTCATACGCCTGGGTGACCTCCTACAGAGAGTTCCTGTGCTATCCGTAACACCTCCTGTCTGTATGCTGCCAGCAATACAATCTGGTGCACATCCGCTAACTGAACCTCAACTTCATCTTTCTCTTTACTTTTCACTTCGTGCTGTGACTTATGAAAGTGCGATCTGGTTACCACACAGTCTGGGCAAATACCAGGATATTTCTGTTTTAATTCCTCAGTTTCTTGGTCTTTATGGGCGGCACGGTGGCGCAGTGGTTAGCACTGCTGCTTCACAGTGCCAGAGACCTGGGTTCAATTCCCGCCTCAGGAGTTTGCACGTTCTCCCCGTGTCTGTGTGGGTTTCCTCCAGGTGCTTCAGTTTCCTCCCACAGTCCAAAAATGTGCAGGTTAGGTGAATTGGCCATGGTAAATTGCCAATAGTATTAGGTGAAGGGGGAAATGTAGGGGAATGGGTCTGGGTGGGTTGCTCTTCGGAGGGTCGGTGTGGACTTGTTGGGCCGAAGGGCCTGTTTCCACACTGTAATCTAATCTCCGCACTCCCACCTTGGATCTTGTTAAATCATTCCCAAGAACAAACTAAATTCCTGGAACTGACACTCTGTCAATCACATCCAAGGAGCAGGAGAATCAACGTTTCGGGCATAAGTCCTTCTCCAGGAATGAGGAAGGTGTGCCAAGCAGACTAAGATAAAAGGTAGGGAGGAGGGGCTTGGGGGAGGGGCGTTAGGAATGCGATAGGTGGAAGGAGGTTAAGGGGAGGGTGATAGGCCGGAGAGGGGGTG